>NW_020799092.1:66449067-66461691 GCF_003259725.1 Athene cunicularia
GGGGGAAGCCGCTGCCCCCCGGGGGTTCCGGCGCCGAGCAGGAGCGGTCGGTTAATGCAGCAGCACGAGTTGCGTGAGCACTTGGTGTGCTCGCTTATAAAGGCTCGTAGCCGGGAGCTCTCGGCCTTTCCCCTTCACTGCTTAACTCGGTGCCGCGCCGCCGGCCTGCGCCTCTCCCAGCAGGGCGGGCGGGTTCGCGCCCTGGCTGCAGGAGCGGCAGGGCAGCGGCTCTATAGGGGAGGCCATACGTTGTTCAACCAAGCAGAAACGGGTAAAAATCAGTTTTCTGGCCCACAACCCTCCTTCTTGGTCATAAAGTTCTCATGCTCAAAACCAGGCATCAAAAGGTTTGACAAACATCTCTGAATATTTCTTCCAACTTAACCACTTAGTCTCCCCTTTCCACCACTTTCTGAATTAATACAAACCATTGAAAAAACATTTCCATCTCTTGATAAACTTTCAGTAGTAAGCTAGTAGATGCAGAGCAGAAGTCTGTATTCTCCCAGACATTTATGGGCTACTGCTGTGTGTATTTCATTTCTACTCAGATAATACAGGGGGCTAAGTGTGGCAAAGAAAGCATTTTTCTATTCTTTGAGAGTGAGAAAGTTCAAGTCTAACCTTCAAATGTAAAGACGAAACCATCTGGCAGCAAACTGTTCATTCAGTTCACTACCATTGAACAGTAAAACCTTTATTTCCAAACTTGCTACACTTTTGTATGAAAAGCCACACTCTATAAAGAGCCAATCATTAGTGAAACATTAGAAGAGGTTACATTTTGTACAACAGTTTGTTAAACAAACCCCTTTTAAAGTAATTCTTCATTGTAAATAAGGGACAAAGAACAATTGATATGAAATAGAAGCCTGTCGCTAATACAGAGTATATCCCTTTTTGCCTTAGAGCAACAGTTTAAATACACCTATTGCAGCACATCCATTAACAGAACCATTAGAGTCAGTTTGACTATATCAACTGTTAGAATTCTGTTGTCTTCATCTGATTTATAGACATCTTCAAAAAAAAAAAAAAAGAGAATTATGAGTAACACCTAAACACTTTAAAGATCACAGATGCAAAGAAGTCTTCATTTCAATTCAAGTTCAGAACTTGAGCAGGGGGGAATCCAGATTTTCTTTGTTTACATCAGGACTCAGAGTGATAAGAGGCGAACTCAAATCAATTAGCTGAAAGAAAAGTAATAAAAATTTAGCTATTGTAGTGAGCCATTGTACATAACTACTAGCAGTGATAATCTCTATTAACATAGTCTTCTCAAGTACTTTTTTGTTTAGGATTCCTATTAGCATCCAGAAGACCAATACAAGCACCACGCTCAAGCTTTTAGGTTCAGGTTTTCTAACATCTAGCTCATTCTTAGACAAGCACAAGCTTCTCACAGGGTAGTTATTTGCCCATACTCATCTTAAAAGCCTAAAAGGCTTTTCTAAGTTTCACTACTACACACATTCAAATAACACTGTCATCCAGGCAGGGCAGAACACTTCTGAGATCCTCTGAACGTGTCCCAGAAATCAGACTTCTGTGATCCTCTTTTGAGATACTTTGAATGACCTGATACTAAATTGATCCCAACCACATCTAATGTTGTCAAAGGCTACATTCTCATAGTTATCACCATTCATCTGGCAATATCTAAAGGCATCTACCTTCAAGCCACACCTGTACAAAAAGCACTTGCCCAGAAATGCTTGTCAAATTTAGAGTAGATACCAACACATCTTTCAGTGAAGGAGGGGATTAGGAGAGAAGTTAAACAGGAGAGACAGCCTTGCTTTTTTGCTGAAAATGAGCTGCTGTTGCCAAGAACAGAAAATTTGTAAGAAAAGAAGTCAGCATGCCTACCCTACTGAAGAATTCACTTCCTGCTTCAGAACAGTTTAATTCTTTAACTGCTTTAAGCATTAAATTCTCCATCCTTCTTTTCCTATTTGCAGATTGCTCACTGAACTCTGAAGTACAGTTTTATTTTAGACATTATGTTCTCTTTACTTAAGAGCACCCTAATACATAGTATCGCACTGAACATATTGAGCTAATATTAAATAATTCTTACAGTACTGTGGAACTGGTCTGCAGACAAGTATATGGAGCCGGTTGACATTTTTCTACTAGTGTATTTTCACCAGAAGACTTGAACATAAAACTTACCTTCACCTGCCCTGAGAATGTAGGCTTTAGAAGAGTAATCTTATTCACTTCAGGAGTATTGGAAAGGTCAATCAGAGGTCTACTTTCACATTCCAATGTGTTTGGAAGAGATTTGTCTACTCCAACATCTACTAGTAAGGCCTTAAAAAAAAAAAAACAACCAACAAACAGATAATTCAGGTTTTTCCCTGTTCTCTATGCTTCCTTCATTTAGGCAGTTAATTTAGCTTATACAGTTGTAATAACCACAGGACAGGCTTAATTTACAGGTTGGGTATTTTTCATGCAGGATTGTTTGCACACAGTGTAAAAACCTCAGCTCTTGTTCTGCTAAGGGCTGCATCACAAATAGGGAAAATGCAGTGAGACAAAGCAAAAGAGCTCCTTGGGGCATAAAACAATCTTTCATTTATAAGATTTAAGTCAGATTTAAAAAAGAGTAATAACGCCCTTAATATTTAAATAACTTGACTGCAATTATTGTGCAATGTTAGACATATAAACTATTCTGCAGCGCTCTCAAATTTAGTTATGCTTTTGTCCAATTTAACTACTCTATACATGTGCTAAGCAATTCTGTAACATACTGTGTCATCAAGCAAGATAACAAGGAAAATACTGATGCAATAATATCCAGTAATTATTCTACACATGTATACTTCTAAATCAATAGCCACTTTTACAGGTTAATATTTCAGATCTACCAGTTCAGTCCTTCCTCCTTAATGCCCATGGAATGCTAACTTCCCAGCATGAAGGCAGTAGATTGTTGGGAGAATGAAAAACTGTTCACTGGACTAAGTACATGACATTTAACTAAGTTTACTGCTACATGGACTTTGGGGTTTAATCCTCACTCATTGTGGGCAGGTTCGTACAGCTGTTAAGTGATTGAATTTAGCTAAAGCAGTGCATTTTATTTTATTTTTTTAAGAGGGCTTTATGGCTGCAATAGGAACTGCCCTGTGACACTGCTTTTCTAATTGAATCCACAAGGATTTCATAGCATTTATCCAGAATTGGAAATGTAATATGAAATCTGCAGATTTGACCATTCAGCTTTGAGATGGGAGCAAGTTTAGTGGAAACACTGAACAGATGTCTAGTGCTGAAGACAGGCGCTAGAGGGTGCACACACTTAGGTATTCCATTTTAACTTTGTGTGTACATTATCCTTCATCTTGAAATTATTTGTTTTAAAGCAGTTTGCTTACTAGTTGTGTAGAAAAAAAATGTATTGTCATTTCTTACCTCAGTTTGTTTCTCTTCAGCCAGCTGTTTTTGTACTTCAGCCTCTTGTAATTCATTTTCTACCACTTCTGTAGCATTTTTTTCTGGTGAGAAGTTAAGTGCAAGAGGTAGCACAAGTGGAGGAGATATATCATCTTCTGAAGAAGATATCCATGTCTTACTCTCTCTTGTCTGTTTAGAACTAGGGAAAAGAGCATTGGCAGTAATTGAATTCTATAACCAGCATGAAATACTAAGATGACAGGCAAGCCAATGCCCTAACCCAATTTTCTCCTTTTTTACCAAAAGTTTTAATGACCAAAAGGCTTCCCATATGTACATCCAGAAGTATGCTAGTTACCTGCAAAATACAAGATATTTCATGCTGCAATAAATTTATAGCCTACCCATGCAAAAAAAGAGCTAAACAACTTCATAATGATGATTATTTTAATCTTAAATTGACATATACATGCAGCCTAAACTTCACACATGGGATTTTGGGTTTTTTTAGACTTCGAAGAAACAACTAGCAAACAAGTACTGATACTGCATATCACCGAGAAACTCATTTCAGCCCCTGCTAAGAGGAAATACTGACACCAGCTGAAGGACCAGGGCATGTAATCTGAGTAGCATGATAAAGTAATTGTAGAGAATCATTAGTCTTTTCTCTCAAGAAAACAATATTTCAGACATTTAGCCTAGGTAAACATAACATAGGAAGAGTCTTCTAGCCATGACTCATTCCTGCTTTAATACTGTTCATCTCCACCAGCCACAAAGCAAGCCTGCATACATATATATGGCACTTGTGAGATGTTGAATTGATAATATGAAAAAACCAACATTATGTTCAGAGGAAACAAACATAATTAACAACAGTGTAGGATTCATCCATCCTGCAAGCAATTATTTCAAGTGAAACAAACCTGGAGAGAAAAAAAAAATGTCAGTCAACTAAATCCTTGGCTTTTTGACTGATGCTTTAGCAAAGTGAAATTTTATGGAAGTGTTGGCAACAGTATAAAACAAAATTAAGAGTAATATGTATTTTAACCAGCTACTTCCATTCATCAGAAGGTAATAGCAAAATAACACCAATGCCAAATATGTTTTCAGTCAGAGCATCAGATACAAGGTCTTAAGTTGTCTGCTAGCTCAAGAAACACAAATAACTTCCTATTAGAGATTATAATTCTTTAATGTTAGATATTCACTCATCTCAGTAAGGCTTATAGTGTTTTATTAGTCATAAGATAGAAATCTTTATTAGGCCTATACAGCATCTGTGCTCAGATGCTTTCTTCTAATATTAGCAGAGGTCCTTGAAACCTGAAAGTCATAATTAAAATTCATTTAAAGGCAGTTTGTCTACAATACTAATTTCGCGGAAGGTTCTGTCTTACCCAGCTGTAAAAGTCTTTTTGGTAGAAAAGCTGGAACGGTGGCGAACAGATGCAGCATGTAGAGAAGGTACCATTCTTGGTGCAGTTTTAGGAGTCACTGCTGGAAATCCTGAGATACGACGAACAGGTGTAGGTAAGCCAGACCGTTTCTGACTGGTAGGAGTCATGGAGACAGATTTCTCAAGAAAACAAGAATTCTGAAAGAACCCATCCTCTGAGGCTTTCATAGGAGTGCTGACTGCCATGGCACTAAGAAGAGGAACATGCATTAGCCGAAAACTTCTAGAAACAGTTTAATTCAAACTATTCTACCAAACATTAGAAATCAGTTTCCCTTTGGTCAGTAAGGAAACAGTAATCATCATATAGTTGATAATCACAGCATAGTATGGGCTTTACTTCATTAGAATTCTTTTATGGATGACCTGAGTCTATTTAGCACTGCAAAGAAAATTCCATTCTGAAGGGGTGAGGTGTGTGTTTGGTTTAGTTTTGGGTATCAGGGTTTGTTGGTTGGTTTTATTTTTTTAAAATCAGTTCCAACAGGCATTAACACAGCCAACTTGGAGGGTACCAAGGGACTAGACAATGAAGTTTGAACTTTTAAACATTGTTGCAACATCCAACCATGTTGCATTCTAAGAAGTATATCTTGGTATATTCAATTTTCAGTTAAGCCCTACCTTCCAAGTGTGCCACAAAATGTTAATCCAAGAGATGGTGTTGCTTTTGGTGCTGATTTGTTTGGTGTATCTAAAGAGAAAAAGTTTTGTTATTTGCTACTCACATTCATATTTATTTTTTAAATAACATATCTTTCAGTGAAAATAATAATTCTTCCAATAAATGGACTGAATTGCAATGGAACCAATAACCAGCATTCAAGGTAACATTTGCTTTTAATAGCCAATCTAGAAGACAGGTCATGCAAAGTATGTGCTTACCTCCAGTCTTCACTGGAACCTTAGTTTGGCTAGCAGGAATGGACAAAACTCTAGCCTTGGGCTTTGGACACCGGCCTCCTTCTGTTGCACTTCCATCTTTATTCTGCTGACAGAGCTTCTGCAGACTGGGAACAGAGCTCAGCCTCTGAATTCCACTGCCTACAGCCTCCGATGGTGTTGCACACGCTGAAGATTTAGCCAAGCTTACACCACTAGATATTTTGGAAGTACTAGCTGATCTTACTTGCTTCCTGGATTTCTCAGTATTGGCAGACTGCAGAGATGACACTCTGGTAGGTCTGACAAGGGCCAGCCTGTTTGTACTAGATGAAAGGTTAGAGCCACTTGTACTAGCTTTTGAAGACATGCTTGACTTTCCTGAAATAGAAAGTTGTTATACTTCTGAATCATCACTTACTGCTAAGTTTGACTAAGCAGAATGATACATACAGGAAAGAAAAACAGCAATTTACAGCATTTAAATTTATGTTCAAACAATCTAAGTTTAAGGAGAACACGTACAACTACTGAAAACTTACTCCCTGAATTCTCCAGCAATTTTGTTTCCTGAATTACTGCAATCAAGTCAAAGAATATTCTTCAAGGAATGCCAAAACAGTCTGCAGATTCAAATTACATTTTCAACATTTTTTCCTCAGCACAGTTGGCTCTTAAGCAGGCATTCAAAAAGGCAATAGTTCACATTACACTGATTAACACCATAGGCTAAACTACCACACAAGTGCTTTTCTTAGTTCTCCGTATGGTTCTTTTAGTTTGTAGGTTACTTTCATTAATAGGATAAATCTTGACTAGACACTTCTATCACATAAAATAATTCTTACCAAGCATTAACTTTTACTGATATATTATTATCCATCCAGAAACACAGTACAAAATAAAAATTTGCAGTAACTTTATATCTTGATAAGTCTACAAGAACTGTGGTGCTTACATGTCAGTATTTTTAGAAGACTATTCTCCTGATCCTTCAAGACTTACTGAAAGGGTCAAACTGATGTCCTCATTATAGTATAAGCCTCTTGATTGTATTCAGTTATCTCCCCTGAGGTTTTTTTTCAATCTGCTTGAGTAAAGCTCATCCTTTGATTAGGCTTACAGAAAGTCAGAACTAGGCCTTCCACATTTCAGGTTTTTTTAGTGTTGGGTTGTGGGTTTTTTTAAATTCAAGTTAGACAAGCTCACAGCATTCAGAAGCTCACATACTTGTATATAAGATCATGTACAAAAGGAACAGGTTTCCCGAGGCATTACTTTCTAGCTGTGTCAGACCCTTGCATCAGGCTTACATGAACTTATTTTTTACCAGTGATAGAAATGTAGGATTTATCTTTAGTCCACAGGTATTTATTGAGCTAGCCTACAAAATTTTATTCTCCATTGAAAATGTTTCTTAGTGCTTGTATCTCCTGGACATCATTAAACCATACTCATTTGTGGCACAAATCTGTAGTAAGAGTGATTACCATTTTTTCCTATGGGAGAAATGGGTAAACTTGAATTCAGACTTGAGTTCATGCTGGAAACTGATGACAAAGATGAAGTCTTTCTTGTGAGACCACTGGCAACACCCGGAAGTTTCAGATGAGTTATCTTCTTTAAACCAGGCTGAATCAGAGAATAAAGTTTATTCAAAAGCAAAAAACCCCTATATAACACATTTTGCCATGCTTTTTCTTGGTATTCTATCTTTGTGAATTTTAGAGAAGCTCCTTCCTCAGATTACTAAGTTTTAAAAGTTCATTTTCTTAGAAACAGTTCATTATATCTATGTTATTATACAGAACTGGATCATCAGATCTAGGAGGTGGACTGTTATTTTTATTCCTGCCACAAATTTGAGTATGGACTTAAATGGATTAAAGAATAAAAGGAGTAACCCTAGGCACCAGTATATGCCGGGCACCAACCAGCTGGAAATCAGCTTTGTAGAAAAGGCCCTTGGGAGTACTGGTAGACAAGCTGAACATGAGTCAGCAACATGCCCTTGCAGCAAAGAATGCTAACAGTATCCTGGGCTGCATTAAGAGTGTTGGCAGCAGGTCAAGTGAGATGATCCTTCTCCTCTGCTCACCACTGGGGAGGCCACACCTGAAGATCTGTATCCAGTTCCATGCTCTCCAGTATCTAGAGCTAGTGGAAAAAAGTCCAGCAAAGGGCCGCTAAGATGATGAAGGGACTGGAACATCTCCCATCTGAGGAAAGGTCTAGAGAGCTGGGACTGTTCATCCTAGAGAAGGCTCAAGGTGGATCTCATCAATGTATACAAATATCTGAAAGGACAGTGCCCAGTGGTTCCCAGTGACAGGACCTAAGGCAATGGGCAGACTGAAACACAGGAGGTTCTACCTCTGAACATCAGGAAAGATTTTTATACTGCGAGGGACACAGGGTGCCCAGAGAGGTTGCCAAGTCTCCATTGTTGGAAATATTCAAAAGCCATCTGGCCATCGTCCTGGGCAACCAACTCTAGGTGGTCCTGCTTGAGCTGGGGGGTGGTTGGACCAGGTGACCTCAAGAGGTCCTTCCAACATTAACCATTCCATGATTCAGTGAAGTGGCATCATGGAAGCAGGTATCTAAAGCTTCAAAACAACTCCTGACAGTTGTAGGTATTCTACCTCCATACAAGTTATCCAGGGCTGCATCCAGAGAAGCATGGCCAGCAGGTCAACAGAAGTGATTTTCCCCCTCTAGTCCACTCTTGTGAGACCCCACCTGCAGTGCTGTGTCCAGCTCTGGGGCCCCCCAACATAAGGGCAGGGACCTGCTCAAGTAGGTTCAGAGGAGGGACATGAAGATGACCAGGGGGCTGAAGCACCTCCCTTATGAGGGCAGGCTGAGAGAGTTGGGGTTGTTCAGCCTGGAGAAGAGAAGGCTCCAGGGAAAACTTAGAGCAGCTTTCCAGTACTTAAAGGAGCTACAGGAAAGATGGGGAGGGACTCTTTATCAGGGTGTATAGTGATAGGACCAAGGGTAACAGTTTTAAATTGAAATGTTTAGATTAAACATACGGAAGAAGTTCTTTCTTGTGAGGGTGGTGAGGCACTGGCACAGGTTGCCCAGAGAATCTGTGGCTGCCCCCTCCCTGGCAGTGTTCAAGGCCAGGTTGGACGGGGCTTTGAGGAAGGTGTCCCTGCTCATGGCAGGGGGGTTGGAACTAGATGGTCTTTAAGGTCCCTTTCCAACCCAAACCATTCTATGATAAGTTACAGCAACTTTTTCATATGGTATGTATAGTTAACTACACACATCAAAAACTTTGTTTCTTGTGGAAAATTGCTGATCACTTACCTGCAAGCTAGTGCTTTAAAAACAAAGGTAGTGCTTGTTAGTCCAACACATTTATAGTTTCTCTTAAGTATGTTCATTGTGTTATAGACTTAGTACACACATTCAAGAATAGCAGTTACAGAACAGAGACTACTTTTGCTTAAAACCATTATAAACAATATTGCTTTAAAATAGAAAGTGAACAATATCCAGTTTTTCCTTTTTATCAGAATATCACAAAAAATATTTTCATATTAAGAATGTTTGCCATTACCTTACTTGGTGCAGGAAGGGCTTTTTTGTCTTGCACTGAGGAACTGCCACTTAACGAAGACTCGAAGACATCTGAAGTCATACTAGATTTATCAGAAGTTAGATCTTCAGATGAACCCATGCTATTCAAGTCTCTTTTTGTAGAAATGCTAGAATACTTTCCTGGTTTGGGCTGCAAATTTCAATGCAACATTTTAAAAGCTACTACTGTTTCTAGAAACTACTATAAAGCTTTTTGCACAAATTGATTTTGTTAAGAAACGAAGACAGCAATGAAGAAGCCTTTGAACCCAGTCAAGTCCTTAGTTTTTAGGTTAATATAGTTTAGTCTAGTGAGTGTATTTGCTAAGTACTAGAACATGCAGTTCAGATCTGAGACAAGTTGTGGACAGAACTATAGCCAAAAGATTTTCCTGTTCTACTGAAATAATTGTGGGGTTTTTCCCCCTCCTCACCTCCATTGACAAGGATTAACAGTAAACAAAGCCATTCCATTTTTGCACATTAAGTCACCAAGAATGGTGCAGTGATTTTACAGCAAAAAAAAGTGTTTAAACAGAAGCCAGGAATGATGGTATTTACAAAACCAGAATACAATGGAAAAGAACTTTGCCTGCAGATGCTCTAAATTGTCATATAGATGAACTAGTTGGCTGCTATACCATAGTATCTGCCCTGACTTTTTTTTATATATAATGTTTCCTGCCTAAGGATCTTTGAGTTAGAGAAACATTATGAGATTAAAGTTCACTTTAAAAAAATAAAAGCTTGTAGACAGTTTAAACATTCCCAAAACACACAAAGGCCAATGTTTAAAGAAAACATTGTTGCCCAGTTGCTGTCTTTACCTTTTCAATAGTCAAATTGCTTTTTCCAAGAGCAGCTGAAGGTTTTGCCATTGGCAGTTTGCCAGTTGCCTTCATATTTTTGTCCTTAGTTTTCTGTTCTTGTGTCAGAGGTGAACTGGCAATTTTTGTAGAAGATATATAAGTTTTAACAGGGCTTCTGTTTGGAGGAGCATGAAGAGCATGTGTTTTGTCATCTGACAAAAGTTTATCTGATTCCTTCTGAAAACAGGGTGGCAGCTGATATGCTGGGCTATCCTGCACACAGTATGTCTCTCTTTTAACAGCCCTGGGACTTTTCTCTTTATTTTGGTTTCTCAGTATTTTTAATTTTGACTTTGAGTCCTCCACAAATTTTTCTATAATCTTGTTTTCCTGTTCTTCTGATTGGCTTATTTTAGTCTGTTCATTCTTGCTTTCAGTCTCTATCTGCAGTGCTAACAAATGAGCTTCTTTGAAAATTTCCACATATTTCTCTCCTGTAAGTGGGCTCCACATGAGTTTATCATCAGAAGCAGACACACTCTTTTTTTCAACATCTTTCTTTGCTTCAATATTGACAGCAATACATTTTTCTTTGTGTCCCAAAGGTCCAATAAAAACTTCATCTTCATTTCCACTACAAAGAAAAATAAGTCAGCCCAACTCCTTACATGTGTCCATTTTAAGAGTATATTTACCTGTAGACACCATACTTACCTTGCTGGAGAGAGTGAAAGGTCAAAATCAAACTTTTCATCAGTCAGAAGAGGAAAGTCTGAAACTGTAACAAGATTTTGTCACAGTGAGGATTTGCAATAGAAATGATGGTTTGGTGAAGCTGATGTCAGATGGCAAAGTTTTAACTACCAAGTTAAAATAATTAAAATAACATGTTCTAGGTCAAAGAAATTGCAGGTACAGTCATGAATATGATCATAGTTGTGACTGATGCCCAAATATCATGAAAGACCTCAACACTAATTTCTAAACATCCATAATAGTAACATGGAATCTGCCCGTGGGAAAGGGTATCAGCAGCCTCCAATCAAGAAAAGTGAAAATATATTATCTAGAGCTATAGGACAATGCAGCTGTCCTTGTCCATTCTTTTCCACTTCAGACCAGCACATGACACTAACAGTGAGCCAGTTTTCTTGTTAGCTAATATATACACTAAATATTAACTGAATCTGCAACAGACAGATAAAGAAAAGGGAAGAACTCAGGTTAGATATATAGAGAGACTGATGACATGTCACTACTACACGTGCTGTAGTAACAGTGCTCCACAAGCTCCCAAGGAGGCTTGTAATTCTGAGACTGGGGAAAACAACAGCCCATCCAAGGAAATAAGCATACAGAACAAGATACAAAGCAGATACAGGAGGTCTACTGATCTGAACTGTCTTAACTTTCAATAAGGAATACACCAGGTAGAGAATATCCCAACACGTTCTCCACCTACCATTGCTCATGCAACTTTCTTCAATCACATGACTTGAGCCATGTGCTGCCATTTCTTTTCCTTCCTCCATAGTGTCTGGAAAATACAGAATTAGGTATGCAATAGATTTAAGAGAACAACAGTAAGGTCACAGAATTGTACAATACTGCCAAGTTAGTAAGGAGGTTAATACTCCCTTTAAAGACTCATATGTTACGGTTAGAGACAGCAACACAAACACAGTTTGTGGGATGTCACACATCTTAACAATCCTCTCTTGAAGCATGCTATTGAATTATCTGAGACCATCTATATGTAAAGTGTTACAACCTCTGTAAAAAGCCTTCAAAATAAAGCAGCGATGCCTAGGATTTCTAAATTCCCTTAATACAAACCTGTGTTCAGCAACTAAACTCCTTGTATGAATACAATTGCAATGGTCAGCACGGCTGGACAGCTGCAGCAGAACACTGTCACCCAAGCTAAAATACCTTTTTACAGCACTAACTCGAGACTGGCATAACCGAGACTCGGCACATCTCTGCTCTGCAGAGGAAACGCCTGCTGTGCTTAAGACAACACCTTTCACTTGTGGCTAGAAACGCATCAGAAATTATCTTCTGTGAGCAAAAGCAGACTCGTCCCGGCCTTAACATAACCCGCTCAGGCTTCGCCGAGAGGTGAGCCAGGAGACCCTCAGGGAGGGCACCTCACGCGGCGCGGCCAGACCGACGGGACTACTGCCGAGCACGGACCTACCAGCACTGGTCCCTCATGAGGCAGCTCAGCAGAGCCCGCCGGAGCCCAGAGAACCCCCCACACACACCCCGAGGAAGAGAACTGCCCGGCCTGCGCAGAGCCGCTCACAAGCCGCACGGAGCCCCGCGAGGGGCGAGGAGCCGCCTGGGCCGCCTGTCCGCCCACATCAGACGAGCTCGCGTAGGGCCGACGCCGCCGTCTCCCCCCGCCCCGCCACAGTCTCTCCACAGCCGGGTCCCGGGGAAGCCCCCGGGAAGCGGCTGGGG
>NW_020799092.1:66461741-66474532 GCF_003259725.1 Athene cunicularia
AGGCGGCCGTGGGTGGCTGGGTGGCGGCTGGCTCCCTCCGGCTGCGCTCGCCCTCGCAGACCAGGCCGCTTCTTGGGCGCTTTCCACTCCTCAAGTGCAGGTTCCAGCCTTGCTGTTTCATACCCAGTGCTTGCTGCTGCAGAGCCCGGTTTTCCTGGCAGAACTCGGCAGCAATGGAAGGGAAAACCTCGTGCTCTTGCCATGGACGGGTGTCTGCTGACCTGTGCCCTGACCTGTAGGAGCTGTCTGGGCACTCCTAAAGGACTTGGCTTCAAACCCCTGCTGGGGCGCAGAACCTCAGGGCGACAGCTGGCACAGCTGCCGCGCCGGTTATGGTGAGGCATACAACAACCCCCAGCAGCGCTACAGGCTTGGGGAGGAGTGGCTGGAGAGCTGCCAGTCAGAGAGGGACCTGGGGGTGCTGATTGACAGCCGGCTGGACAGGAGCCAGCAGTGTGCCCAGGTGGCCAAGAAGGCCAATGGCATCCTGGCTTGTGTCAGCAATAGCGTGGCCAGCAGGGACAGGGAAGGGATCTGACCCCTGCACTCGGCACTGGTGAGGCCGCCCCTCGATTCCTGTGTTCAGTTTTGGGCCCCTCACTACAAAAAGGACATTGAATGACTCGAGCGTGTCCAGAGAAGGGCAACGGAGCTGGTGCAGGGTCTGGAGCACAGGTCGTACGGGGAGCGGCTGAGGGAACTGGGGGGGTTTAGTCTGGAGAAGAGAAGGCTGAGGGGAGACCTCATCGCTCTCTACAGCTCCCTGAAAGGAGGGTGCAGAGAGCTGGGGATGAGTCTCTTTAACCAAGTAACAAGTGATAGGACAAGAGGTAATGGCCTCAAGTTGTGCCAGGGAAGGTTTAGACTGGATATTAGGAAGCATTTCTTTAAAGAATGGGTTGTTAGGCATTGGAATGTGCTGCCCAGGGAGGTGGTGGAGTACCCATCCCTGGAGGTGTTTAAGAGTCGGGTTGACATAGCGCTGAGGGATCTGGTGTAGTTGGGAACTGTCAGTGTTAGGTTAATGGTTGGACTGGATGATCTTCAAGGTCCTTTCCAACCTAGACAATTCTGTGATTCATTTTTCTATATTTTATATACTACTAATAATGAAGAATGATATGACATCCTCAGTAGCTCCAGTGAGTTTTACTCACATAAACAGCATATGCACTTCTATTGAAATGCACACTGAGGTACTGGTCTTGTAACAATTTTACTTAAAGGAAATGTAAACAAAATCAGTTTTTGTTAAACAGTCACAGTGTTGATGAAATTAAAACAGCTCTTTTTCTAAATGTTACTTACAGAAAAGAGAGTATGAGGACGCAAGCTCAGTTTTAATTTTCTGGAGTGTAAGTGATATCCCAAGACATATTTGGAAATTGATAATTGTTTTACTAAAACTAAAGGAACCAATTTTATTTATATAGAAACATAAATACTATGTGAATGAAAAGCAAAAGCCTTTAGAAATGCACAGGCCTACAAGTTCAGATTTGTCTTAATGGCAGTTATAAGTGACAATAAACTTAAAGTAACAGATAAATGAGAAATGAAGTTATTTTAATGTTTTTGGCAGTTTAAAGATGATGCAAGAAGGTGTCCACATTTTATTTGGGGAAAGAAGGGACTTGAACTATTTTTCTAATCTACAAATTTAAATGTGTTTATTCACAAGCCCTACACATAGTTACTGGACCACTGGACTTATTATACTAAACCCATCATTAACCCAGCTAATCATGCAATGCCCAACTTTTGGGGGAACTTCTGCACTGGCATAGTCTCTTATTAATTAATGGCTCCAGGTAGTCAGGGACAAATAAAATGTATGTGACATTGTTACTAACCCTAAATGTCCAAATGGGGTTTTTTGTACTGATATACTGCTTATTAACTCTTTATTGAATATGACTGTGTTATAAAAGTCAACAGATTATTAAAGAAAGGACTTACTTTTTCATTAAAATCTTTGAATATTAGAGCACATCTAAGTGATGGTGGCTTGAAATTTCACTTCAGGCAAGTTAAACCAAATTACAGTTGTAGAAAGAAACAAAGTTTTACCCCAAAATAGCCTGTGATCTAATAGAAAGTAGTTCTAAGTTACAGCTCATCCTGCATTTTTCATCACCAGCACCCTCCATCTGTGCATTAGTTGTGTTGCTATGAATTTGGCAATGCTTCAGCAGCGAGCTACTGTTTATAAGGAGGGATCCCAGCAGCTAAAAGAAGCCAGTCATTGGGATTACTCATTACTTGCCTTGTGAGCTGCTCCAGGGAATTTCTTGAAGAACAATGTCAAAATCAGCTTTAAAAACCCAGTAATTTGAGAATTTATGATTGACATGTATGAAGTGCTCCCAGATTAGTGTTGGTCAAGTTTGTGGGATTGGAAGATCGATTCTTTTTTTTGGTACTGAGTGAAGATATTCCTCTTTTATGCAAGGAAACAAGAGGATTAAAAAAAGCCTTTTTCCTCTCTGCAAGAAGAAATCTGACACATTCGGAACTCAATCACCAAGACAACATGAATGCTTCCAGGAGGTAAGATGCACATACTGCATTTCCCTCAGGTAGGATAGGAAAGCAAACTAGTGACAGAATATTCCTCTCGTGGTCTTCACATGATGCTGCCAGATAATGTGTTATTTGATTTGCAGTTACACAAGACAGAAGGTAGCCTTTGTCCTGATAGGAATGTTAAATGTGCATTTCTAATTCTACAACTACCTTCTCTAAAATCTCAGCTGCAGAACTTCTGTTTTCTTGATGAATGCCTTTTTGCAGATTGGACTTCCTAGTTTTTCATTTTTATCAAATCAGTTTTGACAGCTGTCTTCCAAGTGTTCATAAGTATATAAATATGATTTGTGTTTAAAAGCTCTTTACTTGTAAACTGTATCTGCGGTAATGTTTTTGGTAACTTCTGTGATAATAACAGCAGGAACATGTATGAACCAGAGCTGTAATACATCTAATACTCCTCAGACCCCTTCCTAAGCTACATGAAAATCCCAAGCTGATTGATCTCCTTTTGACATTCCAGTTCAGATGGAATTGGGGATAAAAAAAAAAAAAAAAAAAAGCAGCAGGCCCCCTGGGGCAACTTTCAGTGGTGATAACTGGAGATCGGTTACCACAGGCTGACACTTCTACTTTCAAACCATTTGGAAAAGGTGGCAAAGCAATGTTACTCCAGAGAATCCTGCACATATGCTTTATGTAGTATCTTTGGCTAATGAATACCTTGACACAGACTGCAGAGGGAAGTCCCCTCTGAAAAGCAGATAGAAACACATTATCAGAGCAGGATGGAAAGCTGACATGGCACATGCTATGCTAATTTTCATGGATTAAAGCTTTGGAAATTGGTAATTTTTTTTTAAACCCTGCCACTTTCCTAATATTGCAAAATGAAAGGGTATGTTTTTTCTCATACAACTGATCTGTATCAACAGTGAAGAGCACTGTGTGTCCTCTAACAAGCCCATACCCAGTCTCTCTGCCTGTCAGTGGGAGAGAAATACCAAATGGCTGGTAAATGTTTTGTATTTCCAGTTATGGAAATTGCTTTATTAGCCCCATACAGTTTGAAGAGCTCTTTTCCAAATCTAGTCAATGATACAATGCACACTTTGGACTTCATTATAAACACTATTGAACTGTTAATAAAAAAGAATCATTTTTAATCTTAATCTTGCTTTTTGTCATGGCAGGATACATTCTCTCCGTGCTCACAGACAGAAAAACAATGGGAACAAAAGTGAGAACTGGCACAGCAGCTCTGGGTTCAAGCACCAGCATGGAGATGATCTTGATACAGTCCATACCCTTTACACAGTGATTGTCATGATCCTTCTAATAGCAATTTGGGGAGTCTGGTCAAGAAAGGATTCATCCTTATAGCAGCAATATGCTTTCTTTGTCAAATATTTAAATGAATATTTGTGTTGATTATCATACCCAGGAGGTACAAAACAATGGTCTCAGCATATTACAGTTTACTTGAAACTGCTTAAACTATTGCTACTTGTGGAACTGAATCTGTGAAGCAGTTTAATAGGAAATGTACAGAACATCACTCTCTGAATAACATATGCCTGTTTGCACTGTACACGTTTAGGTTACCCTTTGCGTGTACATGAAACTTACTTTAAGCACAATATGCTAGTAAGAAGAAGAGTTCAATTTATGTTTTTATTGGTCAATGTTTTGTATATCCACCCCAGCTTTCCATTTTTCAACTTAAGTTGTCCAGTCTCTACCTCTGCTAAGATTACCTGTCCCAATCCATGGTAAAACATACACCAGAAGCAGGCAAACAATCTGCCATGTCACAACAACAGGAAAAAAATTCAATAAAACCTGCTACCCTGCAAGCACAGGATGAGCTCTGAACAAGTCAAATTCTCATCGCCATTGCTGAAGAGAGTTTATATGGGACTTCCATCTGCATATTTTTAACTTATGGTAATGCCTTTGTAAACTCAGGAATAAAACCATGAAATAAACCGTATTTGTAAGCCTCCTTTGTTGCAGAACCAACTGGCTTAGTCTTCAATCTTGTACCAATATATTTAATTAACCTTCAACCACAGCTTGCTTTTCCATAATTCATCAATTCCTCACAGCAGTACCAACCTCTACATGCACCAGCCAATCCTTGATGGGGGGCATTCCATACTCCCACTTTTTCAGGGAAGTAACTCCATTCAGAAAACCTGCAAGCTTTCTTGAAATACAGCCAGTTGGCAGCCTCTTTTAAACTCTTTAATTGTATGGTTGCCAACTCCTGATGAACTCAGGTTAATTGACTGACAGCTCTGAGGGGTGTAGCTGTTGGGAACAATAGTCCAAGCCTCTGGAGTTTAAACTCAGCTTAAACCCCAAATTTCAGCATTGCCTGAACTAAGAGCACCCTAACAAAGAAAGAACTGCAGGACATTTTGAATACGTAGGAACAAAGAGATACATGTTTGTAATTATGTAGTACCTGTAGACAACACAATTCTTTTAAGTATTGTGTACCTCATTTTGGTATCCATGCATAATCAAAAGTGGTACATCAGCTGAAAGGTTTATGAGAAGATCTACATGGCGTACCTCAGGGAGCGTTTACAAAGCACAGTGTAGAACCAGAACCTCTGTCAGCTCTCAAAAGGCGGGTGTGGGTGCTGGAATCAGTGTTCCTGTGTCTGTGCAACACTGGGCCAGTGTCACCCTACTTGGGCAAACACCCTTGGCAAGGTACCGCCTCATCATGCTTTAACATGGGAGCAAAGCTTTGGTTATGCTTTCTGAAGAACAGCACATAAAGGAATAAAAAGAAAAAATTAGATGATTGGTGATTGGCACATTAAATGTATTGTCATAAGACATAGGGACCTCAGTCATAAACCATATAGCGTGAACTAATATTACAAGTGAAAGCAAAAGGATAGTCCCTCCCTTGTAAACATACCATTGAAGTACATGAGAAGAGATTTAAGACATTCTGACAGTAGTATGAAGAACGCCAGGCAATTGGGGTTGTGTGACAGGCAATGGCCTCAGCACCCTGGAAGCTTACCGTCATTAAGGTTTTTGCAGGAGAGAGGAAATTTTGACAACGGATTAAAGAGTGGTACTGAATAATAATTTATTTTGAAAATTATGAAGGGAGGTTCCCCTAGCTGAAGTAGGCATGGGATGCCTGAAACTGCTGCTTTGAAAACACAACAAGGCAAGAGGGTAAGTTTAGACTGTAGGAGACCAATATGAACTGTGAAGGGCTTTGGAAGTAAAAGCAGACAGTTAAAAGCATCTCAGGATGACAGAAGAGAGGAAGCCAGTGAACAGAGCTGGGAAGGGGGGGCACACTTAATGGTGAGCGGAATTAAATCCTGGAACCAGTCACTGACAGCTGATGTGGATTTTTCCTTTGCTTAAGTTTTTGTACATCAGATTGGCTATTTGTTTTAACATATGTAGCTTTCAGAAACATGCATTTTACTAATATCAAACACACAGTTCAGAGATGCACAGACTGCAGCTCATAAATTGAGCTGCCAGACCAGTGAACCTACATCGCTTGTGCTGCTGTGTTCATCACAGTGGCCCGAAGACACAGCTGTAGAGCAGGAGTCATCATCCTGATGCGAGGGAGCCTACCCTCTGCTTTTCTATCCCTGCAGAACCTCTGACCGTCCCTTTCATATCACTGCAAAATTTACCATGTGCCAGAATATATACTTCCCCAACCATGAAACAGGCACACATCTGATCCCGCACACATGCACCAGCCCACAGGTGAAAGCTGCTGGCAAATCCTGGTGTGCTACTGGACATGCTCCCTGAGGGGAGGATGACCACCTCTGTCATGAAAGGGCAGGCAAGTTTTCCTTGAGTATGTATCTGTATTCCTGCTGCATGCCCAGAGGTATACCTGTTAAATGATGGACAGGCCAGAAGTTTGGACATTTCTCAGATCTACCTAGGCTGAAATCTTGGGAACCATCTTTAACTCAAATAGCAATAGCCAGCTGGCTTTAGTGCATATTACAAAGTCCTAGAATCACAGAATCATAGAATAGTTTGGGTTGGAAGGGACCTTAAAGATCATCTAGTTCCAACCCCCTGCCATGGGCAGGGACACCTTCCACTAGCCCAGGTTGCTCAAAGCCCCGTCCAACCTGGCCTTGAACACTGCCAGGGAGGGGGCAGCCACAGCTTCTCTGGGCAACCTGTGCCAGGGCCTCACCACCCTCACAGTGAAGAATTTCTTCCTTATATCTGACCTAAATCTATCCTCTTTCAGTTTCAAACCATTACCTTTTGTCTTATCACTACACTCTGTGGCAAAAAGTCCCTCCCTGGCTTTCCTGTAGCCACCTTTAAGGGGGGAAGAGCGGAAGCCCACTCTAAGGTTTCCCTTGAGCCTTCTCTTCTCTAGGCTGAACAACCCCAACTCTCTCAGCCTGTTCTCACAGGGGAGGTGCTCCTGCCCCCTGATCATCTTCATGGCCCTCCTCTGGACTCCCTCCAACAGGTCATTTAAAAAGATGTAAAACAAGTCATAGTATAATAAGTAATTGAACTCATGTATTGCAAAGCTTTCAAGCAGTGAAATTCAAGTGAATTCTGTGGTGGACAAGGTTTTAGCCATCGCCTTTCAGAAGAACAGGCTGCTGGTTTTGCCATATACACGATGTTAAAAAGGCAGCACAGAAAAACCACCACCATCCCACCTAAAAAATAAAAGCTAGAACAATTGACCATACATGATACTTTTGGATTTAGTTCTTAATTTATAAATCCTGCAGGTGTAATCCTGCCTCTGAAGCACTGGAGATCCAAATAAGGTATTGAAAATGCTTCAGCTTCCTCTCTTTCAACTTGTGATAAAGACAAGGTATGAAAGTTCAGAGGGGAGAGGAGGAGAACATTAAATGTTTTGAAAAACCTGTCTTTTTTCATTAAACTTTTACTTTGCTGGAAGACAGCAGTGCTTGATTTAACAGTAACATTATAGATACAAATGTAATAATTTTTAATGTGTCCAGAAAGAGAAGTATAACTTTGCAGGGTCAACAAAATCTAAATTTATTACCAGTTTTCATAAATAATTTGTTTAACTTAGATAATGCAACTAGGACTAGGGGAAAACTGCTCTTGCAGGACAATGGCACAGCCTTCACTGACAACAGACCCAAATCATCTGCCTGCCTGACATGTACTACAGAAGCTTCAGGCCCCAAAAATCATTTCCAGGAAAACCACCCATGAAAATAGCTGATTTGGGTCTCTAAATCACAATTTCATAATTTAAGTCACATCAGCAGCAACAAACTATTTACTGTTTCTACACCAATGAAATAGACCGATAGTAATTAGAAACTGGGAACCCAAGTTTGGAACTTATGTATCGTTATGCAACAATCTTTTTATTAATATTTCTCCTATATTAAACAGACCAGACTGATGTTTTACACATGTTCAAAAAAGGCTGTGGTTTAAGCATACCTATCTGCTGTTATTTTAAGCTACCAAAACCAATGTCAGCAGTTCAGCCAGCAAATCTGATGATATACTCCATGTACCAACTGGACTGTCAGAAAAGGAAAACAAGTCTTTTATTTTCTATGGTCATTCTCACATGCTGATGTTATGCATGGTTTCTTTCAAATAACTCAAGCCCTTCCAAGCTCCATTTTTTACTACTGCCTCACATTTCCCTTTAGAGAGTATGACACATTCTGTAAAACCATCTTTAAATCAAGAAATCAGTACAGCCATTTCTCCTGAATAAATTATATTATTTATTCATATATATGTATGAATAAAAATATATATAATCCTTATAGTGGCCTTTCAGTATTTAAAGGAGGCTTACAGGAAAGATGAGAAACTTATCAGGGAGTGTAGTGATAGGATGAGGGGTAATGGTTTTAAACTCAAAGAGGGTAGATTTAGATTAGATGTAAGAAACTCTTCACTGAGGGTGGTGAGGCACTGGCACAGGTTCCCAGAGAAGCTGTGGCTGCCCCCTCCCTGGCAGTGTTCAAGGCCAGGTTGGTCGGGGCTTTGAGCAACCTGCTCTAGTGGAAGGTGTCCCTGCCCATGGCAGGGTGGGGTAGAACCAGATGATCTTTAAGGTCCCTTCCAACCCAAATCATTCTATGATTCTGATTTCTTTTGATAAACCTTGTAATTTGTAAGAATTTTTCCACTGATTTGGTTGGTAAGAAAATGAGATTATTTGTACTACTGTGTTTTAACTGAGGGAAGAATTAACCAAAATCAAAATGCAAAACAGAAACTAGTGATTTCTATATTAAATACAGAAACACAGACAATACTAGGTCTGTATGTCAGTGTGCTGGTCTGCTTACTGTAGTGGATAACATTTCAACTCTAACTCAGACTTGCCTTTCCCTCAAAACATATTTTGTTTTCCCAAACACTATGAGTAAGAATCTGGGGCATACTATTCCAAATATCTTGTAAGTACACAAATCATTAATACCTCAAGAGAACATTATGGAAAAAAAAACCCCAAAAATGCAGATAGCTATTATAGTTTTGTATACGTCCCAGAAAAACAATGAAATATCACAATAAAAAACAGTATGGATTTCTACCTAATTAGGACACTAATTTTTCTTAAACAGGACACCTGCATGTGATTAAATGATACTCATGCTGGACCTGGTGACTGATGGAATCAGTATTCTTTTCAGCTCTATTTGACACCTTTTCTTACCACTAGTTCAACAAAACGAGTTCAGTGATCCCTTCAGAACGGTGTTTAAGTTATATTGGCAATTTAACTGAATAAATCTATGGCACAAACTTCTCTGTGAATCCTGTACATGGAACCAGTCCCTAGGAAGTCAGCATCACTACACGCAATTCACTGTTACAAAGTAAAAGCACCTCTCATTATCCTTTAATGCCAACAATGAAGTACCACAGCAACACATCTGTACCTCAGCAGTACTCTACATCTGATGATATCAGATTGTCAGGTGCCAGCACCACCACAGCATCATCCATACTGACATTATTCATTGTTCTGCACTTCTCTAGCGCCCCTGCTCCACAGCGCCCTCACCGCTAGCTGCCACGGTGCCCCTCACACCCTTTCCTGTCCCCAAATGCTGGGCAGCGACTCTATCCCACTAGCAGAAAGAGGAGGTGGTGCTGACAGTTTATGGAAACTTTCTAGTCCACCAGCAATACTTCGTGCCAGAGACATCTTTTCCGGCAGTAGTATCATTAAAAGGCTAACCTCCATCAGGTGTGCCAAAAGAAAACATATCAGGGGAGGGTTAATAAAAATGGTTTACAATGTTTGAATCCTATCTGGTACTAGCAAAATATTTGATGAAAGTGAAAAGTACAGATTTCCAAGCCTTCTGTTTATGATCAACTTAAGGTACTGACAAAAGTGATATTTTTTTTTTTTGTTAAGAAAACGGACAGAAATGCCAATGGCAAATTCTGCTTTGAACAGCAGAATTACTCTCTGTGCTTAGAACACAGCTCATATTACCCCCATATCCAGGCTTGTTCTTTTATGGTTAAAGCTCAGATGTCATCAAACTACTCAGTACTACACCACTTTCTCTGAAATGCAGGATGAATTGCAACGAAATGTTTTTACATCTTAAAAAGCCCTCTTTTGCCTTTAAAAAATATTTATTTCCATATTTTTATAAAACATCTTTTGTTGACATTCTGCAAACAATACTATCCAATAAGGTGCCAATTTTTTCTTCTTGTGGAGTTACTTTGTACATCTGCAGTAAAAAAAGAACAAGAAAAACATAAAAGCTGTATAAGAAAGAAAAAAACTGATCACATATCTTCTAAAAATACATATAAAAGAAAATATTTTCCCCCTCTTGCACTTTTTACACTGGAAATTCCTATCTTGTTGTGACTGCCAGACAAACTTGGGACTGAGGAACCAAACAAATTATCAAAGTGAAAGACATAAAGGAAAGCTAAGAAACTGAATGAAAGCAGCACTTTTAGCTCCACATGTTATATGCTATGATTTGTCCAGTTCTATTCATATGTCTCCCATCATTACTTTGATGGGACACGATCAAGATTATTTAAGTTACTTGAATTTTATCAAGTGAAACACATGCTTCAAGATACCTACCTAGAATATGGTAATCTGTTTGAGAGCACACATGCCCCAACACAGCTACTAGCAGCTAATCAACCCATTTTTATTTTAGCCGCCCATGCTGGGACTATTTATGTGCTTCAGATTGTGAAGCTGTTCAGGACTGAAAATGTATTTTTAATTAAATGGATATTTGCCTGAGAAAACAGGAAGCAAAAGTGCCTAAATGGTAGGCAGCAATCTGGAATTTATTTTTACGTTCCAATTTCCATGTTAAGAATCCGAAGGCTTAAAATTTGTCAGGGTGACAACTTTTCAGGTAAAAAAAAAATTTAAGAAATAAATAATCAAGGTTCACTTAAAACAAGTTTCCTACTGTACTAAAGAAAGACAGACACTAACTTAATTATGTCCACTTATATTTAATCAGACAACTAAATCAACTATCCCTTTTCTCTATGCCAGTCATCTTGTTTGGATACATACCTTTTTAACTTTGGCAGTGTCTGTTAGTTGGGGGAGTTCATCTAGAGAAACCTGTTGGCCTTCTACCTGAGATGCTATATCTTCCAGATTTACATTTTTTTCTCTGTCCAAAACCAGAACAATGAGTACTGCTGTGTCACTGTCTGAAATGCCAAACTTTTTAAATGCATCTGAAATCTAAGAAAAGATGAAAAATACCAAAATATTATGAGCCACTTCCTCACTATATATAAGCAACCTTTTCAGTTACTGGGTCAAATCAACCAACAGTATAAACTGACACATGTTTTACATTAATGGAATTCTGACAAGCTACAAGAGGTAACAGCATATGAGTGTTATTAAAAATACCAGTAACTTCTATCAGTAGCCAGGTAAACAGGTAAGTGAATACACATATTTAATTTGGCTGCATGGATCTTAGCAAGCTTCTCTGGAAAAAAAAAAAAAGAAAGAAATTTGTTCAGTAAATCTTACATTGTTGTTTGGTGAAAGGCTGAAAATAATTTCTGCATAGAGGGTTCTGGTCTTCATTTTACCTGTCTTGTGTAGATGAACTGCTTTGTTGGCTGCCACAAGAATTTGAAAAGGATCTACAATCTGTAAAACACAACAGAAGTTAAATAGAAATTTAACATGCTATTTTGAACTCTGAAAAAATCCTGACTCCTCAATTTTGATGGCCTAAGTCTGTAATCGTAGAAGTGAGCAAAACAGTGTTCTGCTAGTTATTTTAGCAATTCTTGCTCTTCCATAATCAATGTGATTTATTTCCTGCGTGGGGCAATACCTGACATTAACAAAAGCATTACACTCAATCAGGTTACTGAAATCTTCTGAAAAAAATAATCACATTAATAAAGCTGTTAGTAAATTGCCAGATTAGAGTTTTTTTCTCTGTTCCCTAGCTATTGCTTTGGTAATTCTAACAAAAGAAGTCGAGATTCAGAAACTAGTTATGGGCTTTAATGTCAACAAGGGCTCCAAATAGTGGCTTTTTCACAGCATTAAGCAATTACTGCTACATTTTACAGACACAAGTAAATTTAAATAGCTCCACCAAGCAGGATGTGAAGTGAATCAAGACGACAGTTGTTTTGGCCAATCCTGCCACGGCTCCTTCTTTTACACAGATGAGCCGTTACACTGTAACGAAACCAAAGGAGAGGCATTTGCGCAGAGAAAGCGAAGTGCGCGTACAGCAACGCGTGTGACAGCGATTACAAACACCGGTCATCGTTCACAGAGCTCCCACCGAGAAGGGTTGCCGCAACGGCCCTCAAACGGTAACGCGGTAGAAACGGGAGGACACAGGCACCCACCCACCATTGCGGGGTTTATTAATGCCCCTTCAATGGATCCTTCCATGGCTTTTTTCCTTAGAGCAGCGGCATTTTTCACGTGGTTGAAGAGGAGGAGAGTCACGCTGCAGCCGGCGAACAGCTCCAGCTGATGCGTTAAATCCATCTCGCCCCGCTGGCGCAGACCGGCCCCGGGAGCGCTCTGCAACACCGGCCCTACGGCGTTTGCCAAAGTAACGGTTATACAAGGACGGACACGCTCTTGCCTCGTACAAAACACAATTTTAATAACACTTAACTATTCGTGTATGGTTTTCCACGCTTCCCAGACGGGAAACTCCACGCATGCGGCCTCCACGGCCGGAGGCAGGCCGCACCTC
>NW_020799092.1:66474582-66496573 GCF_003259725.1 Athene cunicularia
ACAGGCTACAAGAGGTAACAGCATATGAGTGTTATTAAAAATACCAGTAACTTCTATCAGTAGCCAGGTAAACAGGTAAGTGAATACACATATTTAATTTGGCTGCATGGATCTTAGCAAGCTTCTCTGGAAAAAAAAAAAAAGAAAGAAATTTGTTCAGTGGCGGCGGCGGGATGGAGCGGGCGGAGGCCTACGGCTTCTCTGCCGCCATGAGCGGCGCCTTCCTGCTGTCGTGCCTGCTCTTCGCGGCGATCAGCCGCCGCCAGCGCGGGCCCTACATGGACGAAGCCTTCCACGTCCCCCAGGCGCAGGCCTACTGCCACGGCCGCTTCCTCCAGGTGCTGCGCGTGGACCGGCCTCGCTCGCGTTTGCCAGTCAGGAGCGATGATTTCTATAAACGTACCGTGGGCACTTTGGAAAGGAATGATTTGTGGTCATTGTTGTCCAAAACGCCGGTTTCTGCTTTCTGTTGTTTGGTGGTGCGGTAGTGCGCCAGGCAGGAGAACAAGGTGTTCAAAAATTTCCGTCTAATGATGCCAGAAATTCGCTAAACATCCAAGCTAACAAAATGGGCCATGGGTGGGAATGGTCTGTTGTAACCTGTTGTGTGTCTCTGGTCCGTAACCCTCTGTCTCTCTCCACTTTCCAGTGGGACCCAATGATCACCACGCTGCCGGGCTTGTACCTGGTCTCGGTGGGCATAGTGAAGCCCACAGCGTGGCTCTTCGGGTGGACGGGAAGCGTGGTGTGCTCCACGGGAATGCTCAGGTTTATTAACCTCCTTTTCAGTGCTGGGAACTTCTACTTACTGTATTTACTTCTGTTCAAGATCCATCAGAAGAATAAGGTACAGTCAAAGTAGAATAATTTTATGTGCTCATACAGGCAGTTTTGATGGCTCCATATGTTCACTTCACTACATATGTGAGCTGTCCTCTACTACTACCAGTTTGGCCAAGGAGGCACATTCCTTTTCTCTAAAAAAAAAGCCAAAACATTTTTTCTCTCCCACAGTGCAGTCCTCTAAAAATTTATGCTTGTGCATAACTAAAAGTCACACAAATAAAACTTAAATTTACTTAGTATGCATATAGACTTACTATCCAAAGGTCTGAATACTCATCTAGTTGGAATTACATAAAGATTCTCCACCAAACTTCAACCACTGAATCCTGAGTCAAGCCCTGTGAACTGTGTTTAAACTAAAATCTGTTCTTTAGAAAGATACCATGTTTGATGTCAGTATTTAGAAATGGAGAATAATTCAAGTTGGGAAGAATTGGAGAATGATTCTGGTTGAAAGGGACCTTAGGAGGTCCACCTTCCAGCCCAAAGCAGGCCAGCCCTGAGATCAGGTCAGGTTGCTCAGGACTGGGGCCTGGAAAACTCTCCAAGGACAGAGTGACTGCACAACCTCTGGAGGCAACCTGCTCCATGACTGACTAGCCTCATGGCAAAAAAGGTTATTCTTGCATCCAGTTGGAACCTCTCATTTCAGTTTATGCCTGTTGTCTCTTGTCCTCCCATCATGTACCACTTCGAGGAGCCTGACTCCCTTTACCTGTTGATATTTTCAGAGATACTGGTAGGCTGCTGTTCCCCACAAGCCAGCTATTTTCCAAACTGAACAAGGCGAGCTCCCTCAGCCCCTCCTCTCAGGGCAAGTGCTTCAGCCCCCACCTGTCTTGGTGGCCCTCTGCCATTGCTCCAGTTCACTAGTGCTTTTTTTTGTATCACAGGGCACAAAATTGGACATGGTATTCTAGGTACAACCTAAGAAATAAAGGGATACTCGCTTCCCTGGATCTGCTGCTATGCTCTTCTTAATGCAGCCCGGGAGACTCTTGCAGTTCCTTAGTGCCAGGGTGTGCTGCTGGCTCATGATCCCCTCACTCTATGCCAAGACCCCCAGGTCCCTCTCCACAGAGCAGCAGATCCTCAGCTATTCCATGTCCAGCCTGTATCATTGTGGAGATTTCTTCCTTTCCAGGTGCAGACATTTGCATTTGTCCTTGTTGAATTGCATAGCAGTTCTGTTGCCCCATTCCTCCACCCTGTCTAGGTCACTCTAGATGGCAGCTCTGCTATTTAACATATTGCCTGGTCCCACCACTTTAATGTCATTTGCAGACTTGATGAGAGTGTACTCTCACTGTCATTGATAAAGATGTTAAACAGGACAGGTCCCAGTATAGATCCCTATGATACTCTGGTTATTGCTCTTCTTTGGGTAGAGTGTGACCAGTTACCATACAGCCAGTTTTTACCTGTCTAGTAGTCTACCCATCCGGACCATCACAGTTCAACTTGGATACAAGAATATTGTATATTTAAAGTGGTGGAGAATCCCATACTGCAGTAGGTAAACTGTTTGAGAGGTTAATGGCCTATCAAAACCTTTCACCTTAATAAAGTTGTTTAGTTTTTTCCTTTTTTTTGCAATAACTGAAGGATTCCTTTACTATAAAGAAAATTTCTTCTGGTGTATTTTCTTGTTGGAGACTGTTAATGTTTAAGCACATGATAAGACTATACAGCATTGGGTCAAATTCACTAAATTTTTTCCACTTTCAGAACACTTGTAATTTTATGCTTGGAGGTGGAAATACAAATAGAAGAAAACAAAAGGTTTCATGACAGTAGTCTAAGCATTAGAAAATGTAGCTGAATTGTTAGCGTGTCTTTGAACTCAGCATTTTCTCTGTTCCTCTTTTCTGTAAGGTGGTGACTGGCTGTTTCAGCCCATGCTACATCATTGAGAAATGTCATGCAACATTTTTTAATGCTGTGAATTGTGTTGTATCATGTAGTGCGTGGGATAATTGGGAGGAGTTTTTAACTGCATGGTCTCCTACCTTCTTTAAAGTGTCTTTTCTAACTCAGGAATTATAATGAAGATAAAAGATAAAAGCTGCATCAAAGATTAGAAAGTTGGAACTGGCCATTCTGTGGTCTGGGTTCAAAAGAAGCAAAATTAGACACACAGAATGATGTGTTCTGCTGTCTCACAGAGTCTGATGATGAGATTGCCGGGGCATAAAACCCGGTTTGTTTTTTTCTTTTCTTCTTCCCATTAGTGTAGCTTTTTTATCCTTGGTACGGGTGCAATTATACTCCCACAATGATTTTAATGCCACAAATATGTGAATACCTGACATATGAAAGAAGTTAGTGTATTTTCATTGCCATATTTTTAACTTGACGGCATTAATGTTCCATACTTTAATTTGTATTTTAACATTGTGTAGTCCAACAGTCTGTGTTGACATAGCAGGAGGTTAACAAAAATACAGCATGCATGCTTGTGCGCTAATGGAACCAAAGAGCATGAGATGTTACATGGTGTTAATGGAATTCTCAAGAATGATACTCTTTATTTAGTTTTTTTAATTTTATTTTTACTGGACATTGCTAACCACATTTTTCTGCTTCTTCTCTAGGCTGTGTCTGGTTTCCAGAGAATCTTGTCTACGTTAACTCTTGCAATGTTTCCCACCCTTCACTTTTTTACATTCCTTTATTATACAGACCCAGGATCAGTATTTTTTACTCTCTTTGCCTATTTAATGTGCCTTTATGGTAACCATAAAACTTCAGCTCTCCTTGGATTTTGTGGCTTCATGTTTCGTCAGACGAATATTGTGTGGACAGTTTTTTGTGCTGGAAATGTTGTTGCAGAGAGGCTAAATGAAGCCTGGAAGACAGAGTTACAGAAAAAGAAAGATGAAAAGATTTCTTCCAGGAAAGGATCATTTGCAGATTTGATCAGAATATTTCAGTTTCTTATTGAATATCTCGTATCACCTAAAAACTTAGTTACACTTACTGTTTTGACTTGGCCATACATCGTATTAGTAACTGTGTTCTTTGTTTTTGTCTTCATCAACGGTGGAATAGTTGTTGGTGACAGAAGTAGCCATGAAGCCTGTTTGCACTTTCCTCAATTGTTCTACTTTTTGTCCTTTACTGTTTTTTTTTCATTCCCTCATTTATTGACCCCTACTAAAATCAGGAAATTCCTTCTGTCATTACGAAAGCACCCTATGCAGTACAGCTTAATCGCTGTCATCTCTTTATTCCTGATCTGGAAATTTACTTATGTTCATAAGTATTTACTAGCAGATAACAGACATTATACATTCTATGTCTGGAGAAAAGTCTTCCAAAGACACGAGCTTGTAAAATATTTATTAGTTCCAGTCTATATATTTGCTGGCTGGAGTTTCACTGATACACTGAAATCAAAATCAATATTCTGGATCTTAATGTATTTTGTATGTTTATTAGCAGTCACGGTTCCTCAAAAATTGCTAGAATTTCGTTACTTTATTTTGCCATTCTTAATATATAGGCTCAATATTCCGTTTCCATCTCTATATAGACAACTTCTGGAGCTGGCTTTTTATATTGCTGTGAATGCTGTAACTTTTTATCTTTTTCTAAACAGAACATTCCAATGGCCAAATAGTGATGAAATCCAGAGGTTTATGTGGTGACTTTTTTTTTGATACTTTCATACCCTTAGGAGAACCCAGTTCTGTTTCAGGACTGTGGACCCTGGAATGAAGCAATATGTTTTGCATTATGTAAGGACTTTTTTCCTCAGTTGGAATTGAGGAAGTAAGCTGCTTATATTGTTGCAACTGACTGTGAGATATGATAATGTTGTAATGTGAAGATACTCCATATACTGAATTTATGAGCTCCTGGAATTAACGAATACAACATGGGAAATTTAAGAACACCTTTCTGTAATTAATGTGAAGGCAGATGTTTACAGTAATTTTTCATGATAATAAAATATTATATAACATGCCCTTGAAGGTATGGCAACTTAACAAAGTATTTCAGTGTTTAACCTTTTTGTTAACTTTGGGTGCATATTTACTCCTTGGATCTGGCCACTTCCATGTAGGTTTGCTAGTGGTCAAGGTATGAACCTATTACTGAAGTATAATCTTTTCAAAACTTCCTACATCCCACTGAATTTTCATGACTTTTTTTGTCAATAAATGCTTACATTAGTTTTGCAAACAGAATGTAGGCTCTTAAATCATGAGAGCATTTTGAAAATTTTATTTCAAACTCATATTTAGAAAATACAGTGGAGGCTATGTGCATGTACCTTCTTTGGGGGAATGAATGTTACTGTACAACAAAAGATAAATTGCAGTTGATAATGTGACCTATTAGAAGGGGAGTAATTTATGTATGTCAGACTGAAATGTGTATTTACGCAGTGGAATGCAGTATAATGAATACCCTTTTAAATAATCAGGCTTTTATGTCCTGAGGTTCTGTGTTCACAGGTTTGACTGAAGTAGGGTATGAGTGCACTCCCAAGTTGAACTGAGTGTTTCTAAGATCCTTGACATGTAATCTTAAAGAAAAACTAATGGCATTACTGAATTGTTCTTTTAAATGTTTTTCGTATATATACACGTCTAATGGAACTAGGGAGTATATATTTTGTTTTATAAAGGTAAAATACCATGTGTGTATATTTTTAAAAGCATCTAGTGCATTATCATCAGAATAAAAGAAGGCTGTAATGGTTCGTCAGTAAATTACTTTAATTAGACTCAAAAATATTTGATTGCTTGAAGTTAACTATTAAGCAGTTTTATAAATATAAGTAAATTATGTGGTGGTGGGGAGAATCCAAAACTTCACATACTGTGTCCCATCTTTAAGTTCGTTCTGTAATGAAAATACTGCAGCCAAGTCTATGCAAACATACCATATTATTGCCACTCCAGTTACTCTGAAATGGAATTGTTTCTCAAAAGGTCAGTACTGTGGAGTTATTACTCACATTGGTACTGTTATTTTTCTTTTACTATATGCAGATCAATGTCCTGGCTCTCTTCCCTCTCCTAACATTATCAAGAGTGTGGTTAACTCAGATTCTCCCATTCAATGTTTTTGCAACCCTGTTTCTTCTAAGGAAACTTTAAAGCTATCTTCAATGAGTAGGTTTATTTGTATTGAATTTAAGATGTTTGCTTCTTGTCCTGTTGCCAGTATGGTAATTTGTTGGTAACGTGTGTACAATAGGGAAAGCCATTTTTGATTTAGTGCTTAAGGATATGCTGTGTTTGGGAACTGTCAGTGCTAGGTGAACGGTTGGACTAGATGATCTTCAAGGTACTTTCCAACCTAGATGATTCTGTGATTTGATTACTCCCTATTTACTTATATATAAGGTGAAGTGGCAAGAGAAACCCAAAATGGGTTGCTTTTCAAGTATCTGGTGTAGTTCTTGCAGAGTCCAGGATGTTGTTTTCTGTTGTGATTTTAGTATGACACATCTGGGGGGAAGTCTCTCATGCCTTCTGCTTCCAGTTTTGGTTTTGTATACCATGCTAGTAAAAACCTAAACAAGGTAAAGAGCATATGTATGGTTTTGTACAACTTCATTTGTATCCTCAATTTTTTGTACTAAGTGGGTTAAAATGGTAATATGGGAAGGAATGGGGCTCTGGGTAGAATTCTGAATTGTCTTCTAGATCTGGGGTTTTTTTGGCTTTGTGTAGGGGAGCAGGTGTTTATTTGCTTGATGAGATGCAAAAATTCCTGTGCTTACATAGTCCACAGGTGTTTTGTTTTGCCCAGCATATTTATTATTTGAATGCCTTTGATTATCAGCCCTGTTAGGAAATACGCTTCCTACTAATTCTTAATAGAGATAGCAGCCATCTTTCAAGTGAAAAGAACTGAGTTTAAATTCATTCCGTTTTAATGCATTTCTTCTGATGAGCTCCACATCACAAGACACTAGAAAAAGAGAGATGTTTGTGAAACTGTTGAGGTTCTTTTAACCAGTATTATAAGATGGCATAATATTTCATCACAGGATTTATCAGTGTACTGAACACATTTTAATTTGAGTACCATTATTTTCAATGTATTTCGCAAATTTAAAAGCAGGCTGAGTTGATATGTTTAAATTAAAGAGGGAAGTGTTTGAATTACTAAACCTTGAAAGGAGAATTTTAGAGTAAAGCTATGAACCACAGGGAGTTTGCAGGTAATATTCAATATTAGCTGGATTCAGTATCAGAATTCAAGATGGTTGTAGTTATATCATAATTAGTCATTAAGAAAGGTCTCAAATTCCATCAACATCTCTTAGAAATGTACAAATATCAGTAGCAGTAGCACTGTTTAGATATAAGAATTAGTTATGCATACTTTATAATCCTGAAATATTTCCTTTGTAGTTGTTTGTAATTTATTAGCTATTCATTTTAAAGACAGGCAGAAAGGACTATGTTTATCCTGGTTTATGTTGCTACAGTCTTCTAGTTTCAGTAGAACCATAATTGCTTACTTTAGGTTAATTCCTTAGCAGGTGTCATTTGTTAATGAAATTACTTACAGCAGCATTCAAATTATAATTTTTTGTAAATTTTATTAATCAGCTATCCATTTAGAAAAAAAATCACACTCATTTGCTGAAATGTCCAAGATGAAACCAAAAAGAGCTAGCTAACATTTTTATAATGGCTGTTTTAAAATAAAATCTCAGGTGTTTTTTCTCAGACAAAAAGATGATGATGATTTTTCAATAACTGTCAGAATAATAAAAATAGCGAGCTGAACAACCACAGCATGGCTAAATTGTTTTGAAGTGGAAAAAAAAAGACAAATAATTGAACACATTTTTTTTCTTTTAGTTAAAAATAGGTGGTTATTTGGAAAGATAGAAAGTTTGTTTGATAATCCTATATGCTGTGAACTATATTCTGTTGTGAGCATTCTGTATTGCATTTGTTTTAAGTTCTTCGACAGCATGTGTTCATTCAAAATTAGCATGAATTTTACACCATAAGCAGTATGTGCATGCTGAAATGGTTATTTATCTATTATTTTTCTTGTGAGTAGATAAATCAGAGGGATTTCTTCTGTTAAAAATATTGTAAGAAAAAGTATTCTATAGTCTCTGGGGTCAAACAGTTGATTTCTTTTTCCTGTTAACACAGGTCTGATTTATTCTTTTTCACAAGGTGTCAGTCTTGTGCCATCTTGTTAAGATGACCAGCTGCGTAATACAATGCTTCTTGAAGTCATAACATCAGGGATTTTAGCAAGGCTATTTCTGAGAATTAGAAAACTTCAAGTTCGGTCATGACTGATTGCTTGTTTTAGTAGCTGGTTTAGCTAGAATGTCCTTATATGTAATTTTAAATATATATTGGTTGTGAAGTTTTAGAAGAAGAGCAAGTTTTGCTCATCTTTAAACTGCCTTCTTTTGCTTTTTTTTGGTATTTGTGGGGTTTTCACAACTTTTCTGAGAGAACAAAATTAAACTTGAAAGCTTACTGTTGAAATGATGTCATTGTTTTAAGCAGTGTAGTTGCTTAGAAAGCAAATTTCCTGCTGTTACTAAATTTCGCAGCATTCTTGTTTTCACATATTCATTGTATTCATTGCTGTCTAAAAAGAAAAAAAAATGGAGGAAAAAATGAGGAAAGCAAAGTAATTATACTTTTGAGATTGACACATGGTGATTTTCTAAAATATTTACTCTTTAATTGAATGATGCACATATGAAATAGCTCAAATGCCTGTTAGCCCTATAGTAGTTGACATACTGCATTTTAAATGCATCATCTCATTTTTGTGTAATGAAAAAGTGTAAAGCCAGAGTCTGTGAAAATGACTTCTTGTAGTTATCTCAAATTCTCTGTCTATATTCACTGTCCTAATTTTTTTTCCCTGAAAAGCTTTGCTTCCCTTGCTTATCTCTTGTTAAATAGGATATGCTTTTTATTTTCGATTCAGTGACATTTGTATGTTAGCAGAGGCATCTTTTATAGAAAAACATCCTTCTTAAAAGTATGCTTTAAATGAATGCAGATAATTGATTTTACTAACAAACAATCATTTTGCAAACAAAAATAATCTCTACATGAGGCAGAACTGCTAACCTAGCTAGCAACGTGTAGCTACAATGCCCTTAATTTGTGAGGTTTTGTGCTTAATCTTGGAATATGCTCAGGGCCTCATGCTGCTCCTTCTGCTTCAGGGATAGCTGGGATATGAGGAGGAGGAAGCAAGAGGAAAAAAATTTGGAGAGATAATTGCCATTGCAGTGCTACCATAGCTAGGAGTGTGCAACACCACCAGGAGCAGAAGTGAGCGGGGTGCTTTTGGGGGTTCTGGGGCACTGCTGTATTTGGCAGTGCACTGCAGTATGTGGTGATACAGGAGAGTTGTTTGCCATGCTTGAGTGGAAATGTCTTCTCCAGCTGGAAGGAGCTTGTTGCTACAGCTGGCCTGATCACTATAGGAATGATCTTGCTGAAACTTGGGAGCTAATTGGTTTATTTAAAGATGTTTTGGTACTTAGCTGTGGATCTGTAAATAAAAACTGTTCTGTGTTCAAGAAATGTTGTGAGCTTACTTGAATCGCAACTCTCTGTTAGTAATAGGGAAGGGGTTGTTTTCATTTTTGGATTGTAAGTTGCCCAGATACTCTAGTGTTTTTATACGACAAAAATTGTTGTATCTTAAAAAATAAACACTTTTAAACCACTATCTTCTTATGTGCTTTATATCCTGGTTTTAAGTAGATGTAAATTAATAGCCCATGCATTTGATTCAAATTAGTATGAAATTGTATTAATAGTAGGAGTGTATGCTGTATGCCTTTTCAAAGAGGTAATTGCAAAGTTTGTGTCCTTAACTACCTTCAGATCTTCTCTAATGGGATTAGATTTCCATGTTTTCATATCACCCTCCTAAAGGTATTGTCATAGAAACAATCTTGTGAATATACAATGTAAAAGGAATAGTTATGGTGATTATTGCTGACAAGAGTCTCTAATTTTAGGGCACTGCTTCAGACCTGCAAATTTAATACACGTAAATCATGCTGCATTTTCCTGCATTCCCATCAAATCTCAAACAAAGCATTGCCTCGCTGAATTCAAATTTAAATGACAAGCTTCAAAACAACAAAGGAGACGCAGTCAGGAATATCACTGATTTCAGAGATGGTGCTTTACCTTCTGTGTCAGTGCTGAGCAAATGCCATAACGTTGTTAGTGGGTGGGAGTAAGCATATCATAACTATAGTGCTAGCAAAGAGCAGCGTAGGTGTTTTTTATACTTAATGTTTTCTTCGTTGCATATAGAATTCCTTACTTGCTGCTCTGTGAAGTCCTGTGCTGCTATAGCACTATATACTTTTCATTACCGAGATTATTTTATGTTAGTCAATTGAGGTGGTTTCAAAGGTGGGAATTCATCTGCCAGATGTCTTGTCAAAACTACCTTCTAGTGCAATCTACTTACTAGAGCACAGCTTGTTTGGGCAGGGCACTCACCTGAGCTAGGGAAGATATTTAGAGATTTAGGCCAGAATGACCCATGTTTGAGCTCATTTTCTTGCCTGCCACTCTACTAGCTAAATTTGAGAAGATTCAGCCAAATTCAGTGTATTAACTTGCTTTAAAGTCTCAAGAAGTTTTGAGGAATAACCTTCACTGTCCAGGTCTGGTCCCCCAGGAAAAGAAATTTGGCTGGCTACAGTAACAAGTTGTATCTATCCTCGTGAAAAATCTACCTGTGTGCATTTGCTTCAATAACAGTGAGTTTTGTTCAATTAATTGTTACTAAGATGGAGTTTTCAACATTCTTTTCTGAAACAGGTAAGAATGATACTTTGCTTAAAACCAAAAGGAAATTAAGTGCTTGCACTTTTAAGAATAAAATAATTTGGGATTTTGGAGCCATCTGTTGTTTGAGAGGAGCTTTAAGTTTCCCTTGAAGATAAAAACTAGTAATTTCCCCCCACCTTCCTTTATTGCTTATAAAACACAAACTGCTTAAATTTTGAGGAGGTGGAGGAGGGAGATAGCATTACAGTGGCCTGATCTGGCTGTTTGCCTGACAGGAGACCACAAAACTTTATTTGGGAATTTCCATTGAGGAGGGAATTAGTTTCCACATTATGTAAGTGAATCCCATAGAGTTTAATATTTTGCAGCTGAAATGGAGCACATCTTCTGAAAATATGCTCTATTTAAAGCCATCAACTAGTGATGAATTTGCCATATTCTTTGACAAGCTTTTTCAGAGATTAATTACTTTTAGGAAACTTTTTTCTCTAGTTATGAGCTTTGTGTTACATCTGTGCAAAGACAGTTCTCCCCCTTTTCCTCTTCTACGTGCACGGATATAAATCATTTATACTAATACGTGCAGATCACATCCCTTAACCCTTAACCTACTGACCTACAGAGATATGGGGACTCTTGTGCTCAGGATTGTTTTTCTCTGGCTTTTTTTTCAGCATGTAAAGAAGTATAATCACCAGAATTGAAGACTGCACAATATTTTTGAGCTCTTCTTTTTTTTATAGGGAAGAAGTATCATCCACCTAGACTTGTGTTACCTTGCTCAGTTTAGCCAAAACAAGCTCTGTGGCACTTTGTATGATACCCTTAGTTTGAAAAGCATGCTGTCAACCTTGTAAGTGGAGCATAATTTTTGGAATTCTAAAGTTACACTAATAGAAAAATCAGTCCAGAATAACAATTCCCATAACAACTGCTTTCATCTTTGTCAGTGAGATATACACATTAGTTTGTAGGAATAACCAGGAAGAAGCAAGCTGAGTTAGGTCATGCGCAATTTCAGTTTGGCTGAGCAGTTTATGATTTGGCTGTTTCCTGTAGAGCTCCTTGAAGTTAAATGCATATGGAGGTAAATTTAGTTGATCGACGACTGTCTTGGTATGTAAAGCCAAGGCTAACTTAAGTAGCTTGCTGTTGTATTGAGAGGTGGGCAATGTTTGCCTTGAGACACGATTACTTTGTGGAGTTTGAGCACAATCATTTTCTGTCTGATTTGAAGGTATTCAGACTATGAGAATGGGGTGGCTCTGGAAGGAGTCCCTCTTTCCTTTTCCTCAGGTTGACTAAATCAAATTGCAGTTGCTGTGGTGGGGCTCTAAGTACTTACTTTCTAATCCATGGAGTCAGTCTGCTTGAGGGCTAGAGGGCTCTAGGCTATGTTCAGATCAGCTAATTTTGCAGGAAAACTTTGATTTCTGAAAACAAATTAACACCACCAGCAAAATTTGTAGGCACATTTGTCTTGCACTTTCAAATCATAGCTTTATAATTAAAAGTTCTTTGTGAATAAGAGTCTGGAAAATGAATGTCAATCCTACTAGCAATTAGGGCTTCTCTAAACTTTAGCATACAATTATGGCAAAGATCAGTTCATATACATTGTTTGTGACTGAATCTGAGTGAAAGATGTTAAACACCTGCAAAGATTCTATCTTGCTATTTGTCACACATAATAGAGTACATGATGCACTTGAATTTTCTTGCCTATCATTTTGTTGGAGAATAAGCAACAAACAAGAAAAGCATTTAAAGTCAGTTATAACATCTTGATAGTCTCCAGTTATTTGGCAAAAACCCCAGCATGTCAAAATCAGCTTGTAGTCTACACCTTTCTTTTAGTAAAGAGCTTTAAAAGTTTTCTGGTAGTTTTTCCTGTGATGGATCTCATGCTAAATGTTCCTCAGCCCTTTTTGTGTTTTCTTTCACAATGTAAGATGCTCTTTCCTGAACTTGGCCTTATTGACTCATAGATGAAAGATTGATTTGGGGGTCTTCTCTATTAAGTTAAAGAAGTGTATACAATTACATGAGTAGTGGGTAATACTTGGACCAAATGGACCTGTACTCTGCAGTCAAAATGAAGAAATGACACATCTTGGCAGAACTCATTCAATATTTTCTCATTAAATCTAGGATAAAGGAAGCAGAATAGTTTGGTATCAGATTTAACCTTTCATATTACTCTGCATGTGTATAGATATTGACAGTTTGGTGATTTGAACCTCTACTTCCAAGGCAGAGTTGAAGAAGGTAATTACAATCTAACTCCCTTTTCCATTACCCACATGCTAAGTTAATTGAAATTGTTGTAAGTACAACTTCATGAGATGGATCTATTTTCATTTCAATACTGCATTCTCCAAGGACACTATCTAGAGGATCTAAATCAACAGGAACTACACAATAAAGAAATAATAATGCCCTCTTGAAACACTTCAGCTGCACGCTCTCAATCTTACAACCTGAACAAACAGGCATAAGGACCTTAAAGATTTTTGGATTTGGTATATACAGTAGAATGCATAATGATAAAAAATGAAATAAAACAGCAGTGACTATTTTGTTGCAAACCTACCATTTGATATTTACAGTAAGACACTACAGAGAAATACTAAGCTGAAAAGATTTTTTGTAACAGATTTTCTATTGCCAGCTTGTATAAGCTAGAAAGCAGCTGTGCACCAAATCTGAAGAGGTCGGACCTAGTCATACAGGTGCTCATCTGCATTTTTATGGTCCTAAATAGCCTTACAGCTCTGATTTTTTCCTTTGAACCTTTGTTAGGACTTTTATGTTTTGATAACAAATAAGAGAACAAAGTGAGGGGTGTGCCTGGTGGGTCCTATGAAGGAGAGGAAAGATGAAAGTAATGCTGTGAGTCTTTGCAGGGAGCTTGAGCTGGGAATAAATTCCATGGTAATTATAACCTACTTTACCTTGTCCCCTCAGCCTCCAGTTTCATCCCTGTCTAGGGTGGCCGAACCCATTGCTCCCACCATAAGCTGTTCCTTTTCTTACTTAGCCCTTCTTCCTTTGGTGCCAGACTCTCTTCTTCATGTAAGCACATGCTGCAGACTGTCTGTGGTCATGGAGGCCACCCTGGCAAGCTGAGACTGTTCCTTTGTCTCATTCTTGCTGCTGAAAAACAAAACTCTGCACTCATTCAGGCAAGGATTTCAAGAAATCTAAATGTAGTCTGTACTTATCAGCTTGGTGGGATGGCACCAAAAAGACTTGCCTGGGAAAAGAAAAAGTGTGATAATCCTACCCTGGCTGTCTTTTGCAGGGGGGGAGTTTCACTTATCTTGTTTTTTATAGTCACAGTAGGGCCTCTCCAGATGATTGATCCTTTTTAGGTAGGGTGAGCTAACAGCCCTTTTGCCTTGTCCTGAGAGAACGGTTACAAGGCGACTAAGCTTATCAGACTGTACTGCTCCACCCCCAGGAAGTGTTAAAGACAGCCCTAAAATTACAGGTCAGTTGTTAGCCCAGCCTGGCTTCCTCATCTGAGATGTTGCAGTATCAGCATCTGCTCAACCTGGAAATGGATGGCTCTTCAGCAACCCAAGAGCCAAGAGTGTCTTTTTGATGTTTTCAGAACTTACAAACTATTTGATTCATTTGAGCTAATATAAATTGTGTCACTAAATGACCTATGGAAGATGTTTTCAAAGACATAAATGGAGACCTGCCATTTATTTGCACTTAAGTATTATGATTCGGGCTTCAGAGGTCCTGAGATTTAAAATCAAAAGAGAGTCAATTTCTATCATGCACTCTTAACTTCTCACACTCAGAGAGAGGTACACCAAATGTCGTTTTATTAGAAGTGAAATGGGTATGGAAAACCAAATTATTCCAGTTGATCACATAATGCTCTTACTCTGTTCCATTCCTTTTGTCATACAGTTTCCCATTGAAGGTAGTGGAGACAGGATTAGATAATGCGCAAAAGTATATTTCTTTACTAGACATGTGGCTATGGAATAAAATTCACTTTTCACTGCTCTTTGTATACATGTGTCCCTGTAAAAGATTAAAAAACCTTACACTGTTTTCCTGTGGTGAGACAGGTTTTCTGGTGGTCCATTATGGCTTGATGTCCATCAAACTGTATGAGCACAGCTGGTATTAGTGGTCAAGTGGCAATTGAGAATGACTTTTTTCTTTTATTTCCTGTTGCTTTCTTCTTTTTGTATTTAATCTTTGATATGTGTTGAACTAGTCTCATTGTCTCTCCTCTTATTGGATAAGGATATTTTTCCAATTTTATGTTACCTTTGTTTTTTTTCCCTGCATCTTCAGGGAAAAAGCTTTTGTATAAAGAGATGAGAGAATTACGTAGAGTTGGCCACCTTTTCTCTTTTTTTACTTTATTTAATTTGCAATACTTAAAAATTACTTCAGATAAATGTATTTCCAATGCCCAGAACCCAGCAAAGAATTATAACCAGTGTTTTTTGAAGGAAATGTGTTGAATAGTCTCCTTCCTTTGTAGATTAAAAAAAAAATAAAATAATCCAAGTCCTGACACAAGGAAGAACATAAAGATGAAGATTATATTTTTTACCATTAATGATAAAAGAGACTTTGCTTTGAAATAGAGTTGTAAAAATTAACCTTTACATTTTGACTCTACTCAAAAAGCACAGATTGGTATCGTTCCCCTCTTGGACAGCAAGAGTCAATATTCTCTAATTCCTGCTGCTCCTATTAAACCTTCCCTTTATTATTCAATTTAAAGAAATAATTTGCAAATAAAACATAAATTAAAATAACTTTTCTAGACAATAAAAAAACCCAGAGTGGGTAAATGAAGAGGGGAAGCCAGCATACTAAGTATTTATCAACAGCCATCTTCAAGTCTCCAAATTTTTAGTAAGATGCAACTGGAGGCAGTATGTATGTGTAATATGGCAAAACACCGGTGAAAAGGGATGTCATAGGTAGTAAAGTTCCTCTTTGCACCTCTGATGTTGTTGTTAAAGAATGTTGGAGCATCACATAAATGGGTGACACCTTCATTATCTTGCAGACAAGGGAGGAGCAGAAGATCCAGGCTCCAAACCACACAAACGTGTCACAGAGTGAGGGGCTATATAGCAGCAATTAAAAAGACCAGAGGGAGTAATACGGTAACTAGAAATCATCAGACCTTGAATATTTACCAGAAAAGGAGACCTACTTAGGGACACGCTGAGGATTGCTAATGTCTGTATGTAGAAGTGGAAGACACAAAGGAAGAAGAGGGAGCCTGGCAGTGCTGTGGTTTGAACCAGATGTTCTTAGAGCTGCTGGTGGCAGCCCGAGAAGAGAAACACATCCTGCTCCCTCCCACGCTCCTCCACTCCTCTATATTTGTTACTCAACCTTTTCTTGTTAAAAATCCATCGTGATTATAAGCTCTGGCACAGATTTCTTACAATGATCCCCTAAAAATGCTGCAATAGCTCCTGAAATGCTGCTCTCAGAGCATGCTGGCTGCCTACTGATAAAAGCACATAGCTACTCCATGGGGATACAGGAGCTATCCCCGTAGCTGCTGTATGAGTAGCTGCATCTTCTTGTTATCACCACTCACGAGTCAAGTTGTAGATAAGAAGTTCAAATTTTTTTGGAAGGGACTGATCTTCATGCAGGAGCCCAAATGAATAAGGAGGCACAGTACATCTAAGTTTTCCTAGAAATGTTGAAAGTCTTGCTTACATAGATTAGAGGATTTGGAGTAATTAGATAAGATTTCCAGGTGTTTTACAGCCCACTTGGAAAACCAGCCGGAAATCTTGATACAGTGCACAGATCAACCCCACAGTGTATGAGCAGTTGGTTGGGAGGATCCCAGGCACACTAGGTTCACAGCTCTGTACCACTTGTGCTCACAGGGGCTGTGGCCAAGGATGAGGGACAGCAGGTAGTCATGGGGTGGGAATGAGGAATTTCAGTGCCGGGCAGTAAAGGGGGCAATGGGATTACTGTTGGTAAGAAACCTAATGTCTAACTGAAGATTTTATTTGGCCCAGTATAAACTACCAGTGGAAAAGAGGATTCTTGTCCAATTGTTATTTTAATGGCTATACGGGATAATGTAAATCTGATGTCCAGTCAAAGTGGATATGAGAAACTTACAAAACTGTACAATGTAGTGTAGCAAATGTAACGTTTTCCTATTCCATGATTATCTGGGGCAATTTTCCCTCATGGAAATGTAAAATAACTGCTGACAATTTAAATCCTGAGAGCAGGTATGTGACCTACTGATGAAAACCACAGCTCTGGGAGCTCCTGATTCAAACAATGACATTTTTCATTCTTCACCTCACCTATTACTGTACAACACAGATAATAAGGAAAAAGCTGAGACCTTAGCACCGACTCTGTCATTTCAGTTTTTCAGTTCATTGCAAATAGGGCTGTGTTGCTTTTAAATGCCCAGCATTTCTATAGTATATTGCTATTAGAAACCTACTGCATTTTATTATAGCATTTCTCCAGCACAAAGCAATCCTGCCCCAAAAAGTAATCATTTTCTGTCTGAATGAAAATAAAATGCTGGCATGCTTGGAATTAGGTATTGCCTAAGCAGAACATCTTGAAAAATGTTCCTTTATATAGCTGTTTCTTGTTTCTTCTTTTTTTCCTCTCTCCAGGAGAGTATGAGATTTTCATTACAAGTGGCACATGCTGTAATAAGTCATATCTGCTCTACAAGTATCTGTGCTAACCATAAACATGACCCAAGGCGCATTAGTCATCCAGAAAGAGCTTGTCAAATAAAGCCTGTATACAGGAGGACAGAAGATGCTTATTGGAATTCATTGGGTGTCAGGGGTGGTCCCTGCTGCCACTGCTCCTGTGAAGACATGTTAATTAAACAACATGCAAAGGAAATAAGTCTGTCATGTTCTTGTGGTTAGAATCCAGGGAGACATAATAGCTGATGATTTTACTGGTTTCCAAAAGCTTTGGTTTGCTTGTTTTGTTGTTCTTTGTTGTTATTGTTGTTGGGTTTTTTTAATAAATTAATAGATATAGGGTTCCTTGAAATTAATCTTGAAGGATAATTTAACTTTCTCCTTTCTCCTTGTGTTTAGTTCCTCCTTTGATACATTAGATATATCAATGGATCAGAAGCTGTTCCAATTATATCCATCTCTCACAAATAATTGTGACTATGCAGCCTGAGGAGAAAGAGCTTTCTGATCCCATGGCATTTAAAAGAGTTACTCAAACTTTGATTAGAATCTCTCTAACAGGTAGTTGAAGGCATGCACATTTTTCATAGCTAAAATCACTCAGATTTTGATCTACCTGACCAGAGACAAAATGCTGTAATTGAAGGTGATGATGACACAGTGATCAGCAAAGTTGTAGAGTTTAACTGTTAATGTTTTGAGCATCTATCAGAATCAATTTGCTGAAGGCTCACCTGTAAGGATTCAGAGGATGTTGCTGTACCTGACTCAAACTGTATCTAGTTCTAATTTATCTATTTTATTGCAAGTTCTTATGTGACCCTTAAAGCTAGTACCAATTATAGTGCAAAAAGAAACTCTATATTCTGTAATTAAAAATGCTTGTATTTTCATTTTTATTTCATTTTCAAAACTATAACTTCTCTTTACTATAGTGTATGCCAAAACTTTGCCAAAGTATTCTTTTTCTACAGAGCACACCTTCCTCAACATAACAGAATTTGCCTATAGCGTCAGGATCCCAAAGGAGGACTTGGGTAACTCTAAAAATTGTATTCCAAATATAAAATAACAGACTTGCAAGAAGTATGAATTCACATATAAATGCTGCCTAGTAACTGGGAGCTTATATATCCACACTAACTGAGCCTAACTGGATTAGAAAATTGCAAAATTATCAATGACTCTGGTACGTCTACAGATTGATTCACTATTTTAGTAACAAAGCCTGTAATTTACTTTGGGGGAAGAGAGATAAATAGTCTTTGTGGGGGAGATTAAAATTTTAGTAAGTAGCACTTTGGATCTTCTATTTTAATCATCCACAGAACAGTGAAAAAAGTGCTCAGTATTGTATCATGTCATCATCTCTACAACACTTAAAAGCCACATTCCCAGATCTATTTTTAAAAGCATAAAGTGGAGGAAAATAGAATCGGGTTTGATGAGAATGCATGAGTAAGGTGGGGAGCTGTATCAGAGAGACCTGATTTTATATCTCCATTTCCTAATCCTTGTAATAATGATGGCAAGAAGAATGGGCTTTATATTTTAGTATTCTTGCTAGTGAATGTTTACCTGCTGATCATCCTAATTCCCCCTCAAGGTGCTGGAGGTGTGACCCATCACCCCTGTACTGGGGCTCGTACCCTGGGCACATCTTCTGCGAGGGCCTGACAGATGGGAGAAGGCACTGTCCTCTCCCCAGGCCGTGAGGAGGATGTGCAAAAAGGCTGTGCCAGGATTCAAAGTCCCTCCTGGCCTTTATCCCAGTGCACTGAGGACCACATTGGCTTTGCCCCATGGGGACAGGGGAGTGGTGCAGGGGCTTTCTAAAGCAGGAGTGCTGGGTGAAAGAGGGAGAGCAGAGAAGGCATGTTTTTAAATTGCCTTCCCTTGCCAGCATGCCTGTTGTCTGTGGCTCTTGCCAAAGTGAGCTTTAAATAGCGTCAGCCAGTTTATACAGACTAATGAAATAAGTCTGTGTTGATGTTGGCGCTTGAGCTGCTTTGCTTCTAAAGGCTGCTTCATGTTCTTCGCCATCTGAGATGGGAATAATGCAGCCACGACCCCAGGCACTGGCTTGAAAATATGATGATAGGCAGTAAAATGACAGGAGAAATAGGTCAGGAAGAATGTCTCTTTGGGTATACATCCTTTGTTTTGGGAAAATGAGCCTGTGAGTCTACAGCACAGTTCGGGGGGTTTCATGCTCTGTCTTTAGTGTCCCAACCTGGGGGAGGAGATGGAAAGGTGGTCTTGGGGGGCTCTGGTATGGTCATGGGGACAGGGCCATCCCTCCTCAGGGGTGTTCAGGACATTCAGTGAGTGCATTTCTGGATTATTATAAAGTTTGAAAGAGGTATTTTAGTGTAAGAGTTGGATGGAAAAGTGTAGAGAAATATCCTGAAGGGCAACCTGCATTTGGGAATGACAATCTCTCTCCTGCAAACCTAAGAAATCAGATCAGCTTTGGCCAGGGAGCTCGTCATCCTTCTTTCAGTGAACTACAGCAAGTTCTGGCTTTTTGAAAGTGTGTTCCATGTATACATATGTTATTTCTAAGACTGTCTGGGTCACCATGAACGTCTGGCTGCCTTCATTCTAGTGGCGGTACATGTCACCTGATTTTAATGCTCAGCTGAATGCTCTGGATGAGATACCTACTACAAGGCCAACTAAAAGCTACTCCCACTCTTGGTTTTCTCTAGTTAAACCTATGGTTGCAAATCTAAAATAAGCACTCTGAAACCAGTTTTTCTTTGATCTGTAGTGAAGTTCTTCTCTTCCAGTTAGAGTCAAAGGCTACATGTCATCTTGTAAAGCTTAAGGAACTCGAAGGGTGGCATCAGATTTCTGAGTAATATGGGTGAAGGAAAGCTGACTATACTAACAGGCCATTTATTATTATTCTATGAAGATCTTCTGCTAAGAAGACCAAGGAAACAAACTTAGTCCTGCTGATGTTGGTACTTGGTGTTGTGTGCATGTAGCAGCAGCAGCAGGACTGTAGAGCCATCCGTTACAAATCACAATTTTTAACATGGGTTTTTAATCACTCAACTCAAGACTGCTGTAACAAACTATGTGTTTGACAGAAATGTGTGCTCCTTTCATTCCCTCATATTGCCTCCCTACCTGCTCAGCATCTCCTCCTAAGCTTGTTCTACTACAAACACTTTAAAACAGATCACTTAGTGACTTGGAACTGGGCATTTTGTTCTAAACGGATGTAATCTGTCAGTGGCAGCTCTCAGGTCTACCAGATCCTTCTAAAATTCATTTTCTGACCTGACTCCTGTATTCTGGCATTGCAGATCTTGCAGAGCACACTAAGATGCCACTCCCCCCCCTTTCCCATGCAGTGCTGATGTTTCACCCCACTAAGTGTTAATGCTCTCAAAATCTGGGTGTGCTACAGTTTGTACATTTCCCTGCACAGCACACAGCAGTGCATATTCATACAAATATTTGTCTGCCTCTGGGTGCACAAGAGAAGCGGGTCAGCCCAATTACTACATTCTGGTCCCTAGGGTGAATTTGCTCCCAAAGGTCCACAGGTGCTTGGGCCACTTGGGGCTCTCAGTGACAACCTGAGTAGCTACTGGCTTCCAAAGTTTTCACACCCCATGCTCAACTAGTTCTCAGATTTTCTGAATTTTGTTTTTACAAGTACTTTTCAGACAAGACAGTGGACATCTAAGAATACAGACATGTTTCTGTGGAAGAAAAGAGTTCCTTTAAGCATGTTGGTAGAGAATGCAAAGGTTTCATAGACCTCATAGTAAGTGCCTTATGTTAAAAAAAATTCAAAAAAACTGTCTATGGGATCTGTCCAAGAAATCTTAAAATTATCTTTTGATTTAGTTCTGGAACATGCAACAAGGTGGAATAATTTAACTTGATTTGACCCACTGGCCTGAAAGATCAACAACTGGACTCATACTGACACTTGCATGGACTGACAATCAGCATTTTGATAGTCAGTCCTTTCCTTCTATTGCCTTTCCTCCTATCCTTTTATTGCCTTTAATATCCTTCTCCTCTACCTAAACTCTGAAAGCAGTCTTTTGTTAAAATAGGTAATGACCAGATGACCAGGAAGACATGTCAACACTCACATGGAGTCCTCTAGTTCAAGGGCACTCCAGTCCGACTGCCTCTAAAACCTGATTTAAATCTCTTGGTGTTAGTAGTACTAGAGCTTAGTCACACATGTATCTTGTAATATCACCATTTAAATTATTTGATGTTAACAGTAGTATTGTACAGCTCTTTTACTGGAGCTATCACACCCTGTAATAAGTATTCTCTTCAATTTAATGAAAACCAAGTTCGAAGTTTCAATAGTTGTCATTTTCTGAGAAAATGAATTATTTTGTCAAAAAAATTGTCCATCAGCTCAGTTCATGATGACACACTTCAAAGCTCTATTTTGTGTTTCTCTTGACATTGACTGCTGGTGAGAACAGTGTGATTTGTGCAAACACTTGTGGTGTGATGGCACTGATTCACCACAGACGATTTGGCTGGTTGGGTGAGCAGTGACACTGGCTTGGAGGGAAAATGCGCCTCTGCATTCACATCCACAAGCCAAAATGGCATTCAGGCAAACAACTCATTAAAAAAAAAAAAAAAAAAAAAAAAAAAAAA
>NW_020799092.1:66496623-66566000 GCF_003259725.1 Athene cunicularia
AAAAAAAAAAAAAAAAAAAAAAAAAGGCAAGCAAAGAAAAATTGAAGGTGGAATTAAGTATAATGCAAAAAGTAAGAATGACTGTATTTCCAGGCTCACCCAGTCTAGCAAGTATTATTCATTTGTGATAGAAACCATGTAGAAGATGAGGAGTGAAAAGACCAGAATATATATACTGTATGTGTCTATGTTTGCACCATTTAGTGTTGTTCTACTATGACAGACATGGTAATGGACTTTATATTTCTGTCCTCTGTAGCCCTTCTCCCAGCAAAATAAATGCCATCCTTTAAGTAATCAGAACATTTCTATTGTAGGTCCTTGGTAAGGATATAACAGGAGTTTAGTGCTTTAATAAACATTTGAGCTTTTGAGTGCAGAATTTCTTTAAACATTTTAAATTAAAAATAATTATTTTCTTATGCCTCAGACCATTAGTTAGTTTTTTTTAAAAGAATCATCTCTTCTAGTTTAATTTATTTCACATTGAACAAATTGTGGGAAATGTCACCAGGAAAAATATCTGTTAATGAGATCAGTGATTTCATTTCGTCAAGAATCCCCTGCTGTCTCTGCTCTTTATTGATGCTTTTCTTTTCTAAGGTTCCATGTCTCTCAGAAGTTATCATCAATGTCTTGAGAAACTGTCTTGTAGCAGAAGAGCCTACCTACCTGGGCTGCCTGGCCTCCCCCCGAAGGCCACAGAAGCAACTTTCAAGTCATCTTGTTTTTCCAGGTAGGAAATGGTTTAGGATTAGTAAAACTGTTATGCAGCTCTGGAAAAGCAACAGGTGAAAAATTCTTTTTAAATAGACTAGCAAGCAAAGAAAAAAGAAAACCAACTTATGGGGATGGATAAAGCCTGGCAAAGACTTTTTCTGTGAGCCGACATGCTTTCAACTCAGATACTACAAAGGACCCTCTAGTTTGAATTGTCAGAGTAATGGATCAAACAGTTCAGCCAGAGGGAAGAAAGGATACAGCGGGACACACAGAAGAGCAGGTTTAGGCAGGAACAGAATTGTGAAGATGCATCAATGAAATGTAGTAACTTAAAAAGGGATTGCCTAGTGAGGGAAAATAGAGGTAGCCAGGTAGCATCACTGTCAAATCCTCCATAATTCTCCACACTTCCTCATGTCCTGAAAGTAAGGGCAGGCATTGCTTACTGCATGATAAAGGCAGAATATCATGTCTTCTATCCTGTTTTTATAATCTTGTGGTGGCAGACAGGGACTTTGAGTATGAGTCATAGTCCTGAGGGCACTCATGTCCCTACCTGCTCTGGCCTCCCCACACCCTGTCCCCATTTCGGCCCAGCCCAGGGCCACCAGCCTCTTCCCCAGCAATGCTCTTAGGTGTTGGTCTCCAGCTCTGCCACAGCCCTGCCTAAACAAGAGAATGAGGGCTTCTGGTTCACTGAATGAACCGTATAACTCCCCTAGGCTTTGAGGGGCCAGGACGTGGTCCACGGCATAATTCCAGCCCTCTGCTGTATGGTGTAGCAGGTGATCAGTTTAGCTCAAAACTGATTAATTGTTTGAGCTTTTTGATTCCATAATGCATCCTCACTTCTAAAAAGAGGTTCTCTTGAAACAGACACAACCTCTATTATTTATTAAATATGCTTTTCCAGTTAATCTCCAGTCCATAACATTGCCAGTACTCTCAAAGATGATCCAATATATATTAGTTGTCTTCTTGGTATGACATGGTGGAGGAGTTTTGTTATTTCTTTTGTGATATATCCAAAAGGGGTATGTTTTTCACTTCTGATTAAAATGCTCCCTGAATGCCAGAAATGCACTCATCAGCATTTCAAGTGATGTTTTTATCTGAAGTAGCTTCCTTCTGATAATTTAATTCGATGAATAGAAAATGCAGCTTTCAAATCGCTGTAAATCAAGAAAAGAATTTTTGGAGAATGTTTATAAAAGTAAGATTGGGTCAGATATACTAGCCTTGGTTGCTAGTGGATGTTTTATTTTCTTGTGATGTTGTCACCTTATAACAGCCCATTCAAATCCAACATCAACTTATTACAGTTCACTACTCAGCAAAAGATACAGCTGTGTTGCTTGTGTGAAGAATATGGCCATATAACTCAGCTGGCTTCAGCACACAGGGACCTATATCAAGATTACATGAAGGCACAACTCTCTCAAAGCTTTTACCTCTAAACTGTCAGCAAGAGGGTTCCATTTTGTTTTGTTTTGTTTTGTTGGGTTTTTTTTTTTGCCACTGGGAGCCAATTATTTGAATGAAGCTCAGTATGTCCCCATGCTCTTGATGTTTTGCTTTCTCTTCCCCTGAATTGCTTCTGCTCTGATATATCTCAAAGATGAGCTTCCAGCATTCCCCACAGACTTTATTATCTTAAAAGGAGGGAAAATAAACATTTTATCTTATATATTTGATATGTGCAAATAAATCTGTAAACTTATTTGAAATTTCCAGCAAAAAGAAAATGCTTAGGATGGATAGTGAGCAACTGAAGACTGTAATCTTACCATATTAAGCTAGAAATCTGAATTTACAGCCTAGCTTTCTGTAAACACAATTACCAAGATATGCAGGTTGATTTTATTAACTTCCGAAAACCCCAAGGCAGATGAAAACAAAATGTAAGTGCCATAAATTATTGTAGGAATTTTTTCATTTAAAATGACATAAAAACCCAAGGAGGACCCAGCAACTACTGATAAACTAAACTGTACTTAGAAAATTTTACAATACTCTTGCTAGTTGCTCTGTGGAAATACATTTCACGTTGCCAGGAAAGACAGTCGTTACCCTTCCCACATATTCTGCTCTGTCTTCACGTGCCGAAAACGAAAGGAAAAGGTTGCCTAAATTTTCCTCGAATAGAAATAGAAGCACTGTAGAGAAATCAGAGGAGCCCACTGAACTGATGTTTTTCGTTATGAATTCTTCTCTCTCCAGCCTAGCCCCGTGCTAAAATTATGCCTTTTTTTTTTTCACCACTAACCTGACCATGGCCAGGATGCCATATACACAGTCTGTCCGTCGGTGGTGAGGCATGTTTGTGCTGTGCTTTCATGTATAGCATTTCAGTGCTGCCTTACCACAGGCTGCTAGATGCGGCTGTGATGTCAGCCCAAGGGTTTGCATTTCTCTCTGCCTCTGTCAGTTCTCCTGGGGCTCTCCCACAGCAGATCAGAGAATGGAGACCATTGCCTGCACCCCTTAATGGTCAGGTACTGGTTGGACCTCGGGGCAGGTTGGACTCTTGGTGGTGTCAGCCATCCCATCAGCCCTTCCAGCCCACCTCCACGTACATGCAATGTACAATATTTGAAGGGGCCTTTTGCACTTCAGGGTACGGCCCCTTTCAAAAATGCAAACCATTTCCTGCTGAAGAGCCGTGTAAGGGCAGGGCAATCCCATTAGTGCCTCTAGTTAGCAAAGAATGTCAGCACCATGGGTCTGCCAGCATGAGCTGCCCAGGCACATCACCAGCTCCTATCCCACCTCCCCTCATGGACCAGAGCAGTGATGGTGACTGCATCAAGTTAGGGGTGCCAGAAAGGCATATTTATTTAAAGAAGCATCTGATAATTCACTAGAAACATTCATGCACACTTTTAAAAAAGCAGTGTTTACCACTGCAAACCCTTTAGTGGGTCTGCATTCTTGCTGTGCACTGGCCGTTCCTTCATGAGCCTGGAAATAATTCATGGGGTTATTTTTGGTAATGTCCCATTGTCTTATTGTGCCAAGATTAAATGGGATAACAGATGCAGTAGTTAAAAATGAAAAGTGACAGTTATTTTTGGCTCAAATAGTTACTATTAACTGACATGGTAGATGGGTTTTTAAAGCCAAAAATATATATGCAATAGCAGTCAGAATAGCTGTTATTTCCCTGCTGTTTGTGAAGCCTTACGAATCATGACCTACACCCAGCCAATTGCATACCTCTATTTCAGATGCTATTTAAATTACATTTCATTTAAATGAAGAGATTGAACTAAGGAAATATCTGAAGGTTTTTTCAATCTTTGTCTGACATAAGAAATCAAATGACTGTGTATCTTGATTTCCAGAACATATGAGACTAATTAATAAATCAAAATAAACAGAACACACACCGATGCTGGCCTGTAAAAAGACCATGTTGAACGATTCTGCATATTTAAGGGTAAATGAAATTAGTACAAATATGTCATTTGCTTATTATGTTTCTAAAAAATACACTGAATTTGAAGTCTGTTACTGTTCAAAAAATTGCATCAGAGAAACAAGCTGCGAAGAACAGACTAATAGTAACCAAGAAACACAGAAAACAAGAAATAACAATGCCTAGCACTCCTTTTATTAACAAAAAAATCACAGTCAGGGTGGTGTCTTACTACTAGTTAACCCTGTGACTCATTTCTCGTATAGGGTATTGGGATCTGATCACAGTCCCTCATTGGTAAGATGCTTGGAGATAAGGCTTTCAGAAATAAGCACAGTCAGTACTCATATAGTAGGTAACAAAATCTGTTGTTTCTTTCAGTGCACAGAACAGCTTTGTCTTTTTCTTTGTGCATGATCTAACAGAACCTGGAAGACATTCAGACATTTTGGTAGATTGCATGCTTGCCAGCTGGGTATCCTACAATCTGCTTTATCAGTGCTTACTCAGATACTTACCTGCCCACAATAACAACATCATTGCATTTATATATAAAGTATTTGTAATTATGAGCCTCTATATATGCACACATCTATAGTTAATTATTTTACAACTTTAAAAGGAATTGTGAACTTAAAAACTATTTAAAAATGTAACATTTTAAACTTAATAACAAATGTTAGACTTTAAACACAGTTATTTATAATTTATATTATTTATAACTGTAGGACCATGTCTATGCCATTCAGGTGCCTGAACTTAGATGGAAGATGTCTTCCTTTGGAGGCTAGCAAAGACTTAGGTACTTACTTGATAAGGGTGGATTCACTTGAGAGTGAATTGTGGTAGCAAATAAAATGTGCTCAGAATCATCCTCTGCCTTTGATGCTGTTTGGCATCAAGAGACAAGGACTGACTCTCCATCAGCCACATTCCTTAATCTGCTGGTTTGCTCTCTGGCTCTGCTTTGGGCCACTCTGTCAGCCCTTTCCTGGACAACCTGGACATGGTTGCTGGATAATTCCCTGCAGGAATGGCTTGCTGGTGGCAAAGCGAACAAGACTGCAGAAGGTCTGTCTCCTGCTACCCTCCTCTCTTCTCTAGTGCTATCTGTGTGGAATTTGCAACCTCAAATGCCCTGCACGTCTCATGGCATTCCCAGAGCATGCAATATGCATTAATGGTGCTGGAATACAGTGACATGAGTGTGGCAGGCCTCATGTCATGACACAACCCTCATGTCATTTCAGAGCCTTTGAACTGAAAAAAACACAAACACAAAAGAATAATGATGGTTTAGGTCCACAGGTCCATGACACTGGGTCCAGCAGAGACTCAGGGCTTGGAGTGCATGGAACTGAAGTGACCCCAGAAGGACCTAGTCTGAAGCAAATGAATTGAAATAATCTGTGTAACCTGGCTCCAGAGCCAGGTGTCAAACCCACTTTCATTTAGTAATACAGATACATCCTTGCAGCTTCTGAAGCTTGAATGGGGTGGGATGAATCCCACCTCACGTCTTTAAATGTTATTGACAACCCTCTGTCTTCCCAGCCCCAGACATTTGCCAGCCAGGCTGAACTCACCCAGAATGAGACTGATAGGCACTCACTCTATTTTAACTTACCTAAAATCAAGTTAAATTCATCAGGATTAGCCCCAATACTGATGAGGTGCAACTGTGACTGCTAATTGGTAAAACAAGTAGGCAATGACCAATAACTTTAACTTTCACCGTATTCTTCCCTTGGAAGAATAAATAACCTCTAGTATGTGGTGCTATTCCTTCACCCAGGAATACCCTATCTTGTAGGGTATAATAGCCCTTAAACTTCTGTTTCCTTAAACTGCCTTAAAAAAGTTGTGAACATTTGTGGTGAAAAACCACTTCAGAATTTATAGCTGCAATGTCAGAGTTAATTTATATTCCTGTAAGATCAATACTGCGAATGTACTTGTGTTGCTTGTTAATATTATGTGGGACAACCTGTCTCTTATCTACCCATCATTTCCAGAGACTTGTATTAACATATATCAGTAGTAACTGCACCAAATTTGTTCTCACTTAAAATAAGAGGAAGAGAATTCAGTTCTGTTTCTTACATACTCCTAAATATAGCCCTAAAAAGAAAAATACTGAAAAAAAAACAACTGTTAAGGCATATCCTATGACTAGACTTCAGGGACATTCCTTAGCTATAAGGACTTGGCCAAGGACTGTATAGATCTGAGCTCATTTGCACTGACTGCACATAAAGGAATCCTCATTACAAGCCCTGGATAGCTTAGTTATAAAAAAGGCAATCATGATATTAATTTATCTCCTTTGTCTATAATGCCAGGTAATGTATTTTGGCAAGCATCACTTATAGCTGGAATTATTCTCCCCTGGGTCGCTGCAAATGACTCCTCTTCATCCAAATATGTCTTGCCTATATGCACAGAGAAGCACAGGCTATCTTCCAACTTTAATCAATATTATGAACAACACTGAATCAAATTAAAGCATATTTGCTTGGCATTTCAGATGATGAAGTAACATTCTTCCCCAACTTCAGCAAGACACCAGGAAGTTGCAGTAGGCGGCTGGGAAGATCAGATCACGTAGCCCCTCCGGAGCCATTTGGGTCACTTCATCACACACTCAAGTGCAGTGGATGATGCCCGTTCTGGCTGGCTGAGGACCAGGTGATGCAGGTGAAAGCCTTCCTGGCACCCATGTGTGGAAAGCTGCAGCGCTACAGATTTCTCCTTGTGGAGGGATGCAGGCAGGCAACAGAAAGTTCTTGCAGCACCTTTGCAGCTGGGGGAGGCCTGCTGCAGATGAAGCTCTTGACTCCCCTGGTCGTCCTCTGTTCTTGCAGCTCTGCTGGGGTAAAGATGCTGCTTGTGCTCCTGTGTTGGCTGCTTCTCTAGCTCATGCTTTGGCAGGGCTGCTTGACTTCATTTTAAATATTTATGGGACATTTGGTCTAATGCCCATTACTTGGGAAGTGTCTTATATGATGGGTATAAAAGCAAAAGCCAAGTTTCTCGCAAGAGGCTGGCCTACACAAAAGCATTCTCTGACTGTTCATTGCTGGGAACACACATCTCCGGCTGTACTTCAAGCATTCCCCTTGGAGTGACATTTCTGTGATGCTTTGCTTTACTTTAAGTGAGGTTTATTCTTCAGAAACTGCAGAGCAGCTCTGCTAATTAGCCTTGAAAGGTAGACAGTAAATGAGAATTTATTCTCACTAGACATTTGAAAATTTTGCATCTGGACTAAAAACTTGTGACACAAGAACAAATATTCAATACCTCCTTCAGGACTAATTGGAGAAGCCCAGTTAGAAAGTTTACATAGAAATCAATCATTCCCGATTCTACATGAACGCTCACATAAATTCTGCACTCTACAAAATCAGGGGAGTGAGCACATTTGTTACCATTAGTCACACACATGGTGCTCTGCAATATTATCTAGAGAAGTTGAAATGATTCTTTGTGCCAGAGCAATAGCTTCCAGCTCAAAATGCAGATCATGCACCATGGACTTTATTTATGGCCTTTATCTTGACTTCCTCACAAACAGCAGGGCTGGATGGACAAAATGTTAAAAAGAAAATCAGAAGTCTCTGGAAGGCTTCGGAGAGCAGTAGTCTTTTATCTGAAAAGCCTCTCATGCCTATGTTTCAGCATTTGAATGTTATTTTTTCTTAAAGTGTCTGAAGTCAAATTTTCAGATCTAAATGGCTGAAGTAGGTTACTATACAGCTACACTAATAGCATACACTAAACAAGTACCAAAACATGTGCAGGAAAAAGGGAGTAGAGAAGCACTTCAGTGTCATAAAGGACTGTCTGGCACCTGATATTTTTATTTCTACTATCTGTCCCATGTTCTACTGCTCACCTTCAACACCCACCTTACAGAGGAAAAAAATGTGACCCTGAGAATTTAAACAAAACAGCCAAAGCTTGATTTTCTACTTTGTACACCTTGTGATGATTTATGGCTCTCTAGAAGGAGGGAAAAGTTGCTCTGAAATGTGACCTGCCTCGAGAAGAAGCAGTTTTCACCAAATTTGTTTCCCCCAGTGTAGAATGTAAATCACCACACAGTCTGCAAGACAAGCTCTCTGAGAAGACTTGTCCTCTCTTTCTGTTGTTCTGTTTGAAGCCCATTTCACAGCTTAATTTGCAGCCACTGCCCCTGGGAGGAGCAGAAGGGGAGGTGGCTCATAGGCACTTCTCCATGCTTTGGTGGCTTGGGGCTGGGTAGCAGGTCTGAGTTAAAAGAGGGACAGGGGCAGTGGAGAAGGTGGATGTCATGGGGGAGCTGAACCACAGTCGTGTGCCACAGGCCTCCCCAGCTTCTGATGGGCACACAGTGCTTTGCCAGGCACTCAAAGGCACACATTTCAGCTGTTTGTGCCCCCTGAGACCACAAGCTATAATGATGTTTTTTGAAGACATCTGTGTCTCTAGACATTGCCTACATAGCTTTTCCTATGATTATAGATTTTTAATTATGTACTTAATGATGACACCCCCTTTGTCTGATGATAAATATGTTTTTAGATAATAACACTTAAGCATTACATATTTACTAATCAGAAAGAGATTCACACTGCAAGTGAAGAATTACAAATTAATTATACCATACCTTTAATTATCCCATAAATAATCTGGATCATTTCCCAAGAAAGCATATTAGAGCTCTGGTAAGGCACTTACCCTGGGTGTCTGCAATGGTCCACATCTCATACTTACCATGTCAGTGTAAGAGATCCAAAATGTTAAGTTTTCATTACTACTGCCTCTGAAGTAACTGCAGGGCACTTAAAATAGATGTACAGTTCATGAAAATGAATCATTAAAAGGGTTGAGTTGTTGGATTGTGCCTGGCAGATGTTGTCACAAACATTGCTGAAATACTTAAACACTTCTTCCAGCAAGTGACAAGGATGCTTGGCAGTATAATTACCCCATAGCCAGAGAAGGGATGCTTTTCATGCTAATGCAAGAAGGACTTCATAAACGATGTTGTGGAGCTCTGCTGTGCAGTTATGATGATGCCTCATCTGTTGCATAGCTCTTGGACAAGTCTACAGCATCCTACCCATAGTTGTCCCACACCTCAGCCCTGGAAACATTAGAAATTGCAGTCAGAAGGATGCAGGTCCTGCCTGGAGGCTGTTTTGTTGTCAGCTGATGCTGGGCTGGGCTGAGCTCCTTGCCCAGGGCTCTGTGTGCAGCCCTCCCTGCTCATCCCGCTGAGCTGGGGCACTAGGCTCCTCTGACTGATTTAGCAGGGGTTTGATAGGGTTACTTTTTAGCCATACATCCCTGAGTGGGGCAGAGAAGGAGGAAATTGAGGAGACAACTGGACAGTAGTCAAGCACTGGATTGGTTTAAGCTGGTCAATGCCCTGAAAATAAGGTTTTGAAACACATGGTATCTTTCTGTGTCATTCCTACTGAAGAGCTGGGTCAGCCCCTAAAGTGCTTTGGGAAGTATTGAATTTGCATGGTCTGCACCGGCTGGTTTTCAACCTCTCTTTGGGTGCAGACATTTTTCTTAAGAGGACTTGATCATAAGCAGGTGTCAGGGTCTCCAAGACATTGCTGTGAGTTTGAATGAACACCGTCATGTGTGACTTTGTTTTAGTGTTTAAATATGGCAGATGCACACCAGACTCTTCTTCATGTCACACATGGTAGGTGCCAGCCATCTTCCTGTGATCCGGGGAAAGCAGACTGATGGGTAATTCCATTCACATGATACAAAAAGTCTTTTTTCACTTGTCTGTTAATATTCCTCCAAGTAAGACCAGTGTGTGTAGGGATAAATCTTTACTGACAGGAAAGCAGCTTGGTTTGAGGCACATTTTAAATTCTGAAGGAAAAGGGCCTTATCAGTTTCTTCAGCAATTGAACAAAATATTCAGTCTCCCAGCTTATCTAGGATTTGAATAACGCTAACTGCTGATGACTTCAAAGCACATGGCACCTAAACATACTTTGACAGATGATCTTTTTTCTGCGTGTAACTGAAAAGACTGCGTCCTCACAGAGGAGTTTATCAGTTGTTCTAGCCTAGCTAATGAGCTTCATCTTCTTTCTGTACTGCCGAAATTATACAGAAGTGTCTGCCTGAAGGAGGCATATTGATCAAATCTTGCTTCAGCTCCAAGCACTGGGGAGCTAACTCACTCTGATCTTGTACACAGATGTTTTCTCACCCACTGCGGGGTCTGCCTGGAGGCTGGGCTGTTTGCTGTGCCCAGTTCAGCTGTCAGCACTTGGTCATTGACAACAGGCTGGTCAGTTGGTTAGGGAAAAAGTAAGTGGTTGGATTACCTGAAACCTTGCATTGTCCTTGCATCATCCACATGTGGTGGAGAGCAGGCCTCCAAATTGAGCACCTGTCTTATGACAGATAACCTTTGTGGCCGAATTTCACTGTGTTCACATAACTTCAAAGATGCAACTGTTCTTGTTATGACATCAATCACTCCTACCTCTGGGTTAGTTAGCTTTCTGATGACTAGGAACCACTTCTCATTTGGCATTTTCTATTTCAGCATATTCAGAGACAACCTGTTTTGCAGTATTTTACACTACTAATTTTGTCCTCTTCATTTCTAGTGCACAAATGCACTGCTTGAGTGGTGAGGAGATAGTGGACCCACAGCCTTTCTATAACACACCATCTCTAAGCAGCTCTATCAGTGCTTCACAAATCCTTTGCACATTGTCTTTCCTCCTGATGAAAGGTCTGTTCTGTTTCCTGGGTTATGAATCCCTGCAGAGCCTGTCTCAGTAGCTCACTTAAGCTTTCTTCCCTCTCAGAGTTACTGCTGCTGTGCTCTTCTTACATAATGCCACCCCCAAAATATTTTTTCTGCATGAGCACATACTGGTGTTTCTAGTTCCTCTGAATCTGTGGCCCATCACTCTCCTCCATGGTTTCACCACCATCCGCCAGTGTGGCATCACTTCTGGAAAGCTCTGTGGCACCTGGCCTGGCAGCTTGTGCCCAAATGAGATGGGGCATTGGGCTCATTGCATGTGCACATGGCTGGTTGCCACAGCTGGAGGTGGGGTATGTGTCTAAGTAAACCCAAGTCCCCTGGGTAAACCCACATCGAATGGGGCAGCCAAGACTTGTCATCAGTAAAGCAGCATTTGGTTTCTCTCTTCTTAGCTATGGCACAAGAATACCTGAAGCCCCTTCTGAAGGTGTGAAGGAGAAACTGTGGCACCCTGAGACCATTTTTAGTAGAAAAAGAAAATGAGAGACTGCAAAATGGCTTCTTCATCCTACTGCTGAGCACACATTAACCTAATTTAAAAATGCAAGTGCTCTGTGTCTCATGTATGGTAATATGGTTTTGTCTTTTAACTGAGAGCTCTCTTTCCTGTAAAGCTGGGAGTAGGGATGTCTGTTGAAGGACTGGTTGGTGTCTTGAGTCTAAAAAACACATCTACTTATATTAAAAGATTGAAAAGTTCCTCTTATTATTGGAGCTCTGTAACTGAGTTCCCCAGAGAAAAAATGAATCAGAGAGCACTTACATTTTCCTGAGTATAACAAATAACAAAGCTTTCAGGAGACAGCTTTTTTTTTTTTCAGGCAAGGAGCCATATTTTTAATGATTTCTTGAAAGAAAAATAATCAAGTGTTTGAGATTTCAAAGACACTCCTGAAGGAATAACTAGCTCTTCAGAGGGCTGGAACACCAGGCAGCACCCCAGGGAATATCCCGGTTTCAGAAAAAAGGTGTTGGTTGCTGTTACCAGTGTAATAAAGAGCCCTTAAACATTGTTCCTGTGCCCTGTGTAAAGCCACATCAAGTTTTGCTCTGCAATTCAGAGTCCTCACTAATCACTACAAATTAATAATACCACAATTTCCTTTCCACATGAGAGTGAACTTAAGATTCTTTACAATTTCACAAGAAAACTGACATCCCTGGTTTACAATTGTCCTGTAATTTGCTTCTGATGGTATTCGCCAGCATATGAAAGCCCCAGCTCCAAACCCTTTCTCTCTCTTACCAAATACTTTCTGAAGAAGAGACTTGTCCCTAGAAAGAGCCATAGCACACCTGTGGCTTTGTCAGTGTTCAGCCGCTAGTGCCAAGAGGAGTAAACCCCACCACAGGAAGGTGAAGGAGACCTACCAGCCGCCCCAGTGCAGACCAAGTATTAGCCAAGTGTGTAAACAGTTCAGAGCAGGACTCGTTGTTTCATGACTTGCATTAAACCCAGAATATAATTAATGCTTAACAAATAGCACTAATGATAACTATTGTACTCCTGCACTAGTAACTTTATTCTTCTCTCTACATTGCGTTGTACCATAGACATTACCCTGGTTTTAAACCACAAATCCCAATCATTACAACACACAGAGAGGAATTATATCCTCCTACGTAGTCTATGCTGCAAGCAGAGTGACTGCCCGAGGTGCCTCAGTAATGGCATTGTGCAAGGCACAAATGCCTTTAATCACCCCTGCACAGCTCCCACAGTGTCTTGTTCAGACTGCTTAAAATAACTTCTCCAAATTATGAATCTTTGCATAAGAAATGATGTGTGTTTCAAAACACAATGAGGCACATTCTGCACAAACGTTCATCAGGAAGCGGGAGTGGGACACGGGTGCGAGCCTCCATGTGAGAAGCAATTCAGCAGAGAACTCGCTTTGTCTTTAAACACTGCAATTAAACGAAAACATTGTCCTTGTAAATAAAAAAGATTTTCGGTGTGGCCACTACCATGGGAAGCTTTTGATGAAATATTTAGGAGAACACTTTCTGAATGCAACTAATTTTCAGAAGGCACATTAAAGTTTTATAGGGGCACTAATTTAATCATGGATGATGAATGATTTTATTTTTATGTTGGGCTTTAACAAGGCTGGATGAATGTGGGGTGGCTCAGCGAGTCTGTGCATGCCAAGGGCTGCCTGAGTCATGGCTTTCAGAGAGCAGTTTCCCTCCAGCTGAGCACATCGTGTCACCCTTAACAGGGCTCTGAGCCCTCATACCTGCTTCTCATCTGAAACCGAACACAAGGAAACCTGCCAATTACAAGAGGACTTCACAACCGGCAGCATAGCCTTCGGTTAAACCCTCATTAACCATCTCTATCCTGCCCCTAGTCCAATCTCCCCAGACACAGAAAAATCACGTGGAAAAAAAAAAAAAAAAAAAAAAAAAAAAAAAAAATGTTTCTGCAAGGCACTGATTGTCCCTTTTGTACTGCCAGGTTGTCCTCACACCCAGGGAACCACCTCGGCCACTGTGGTGGTGGGAGTTTGCAGGCACAGTCTGAGGTGGAGGAGCAGCACAGCTGATGCTGATGCCCCACACAGCTCCTACACTTTCATTGCTGTGCCACGAAAGATCTACTACTCCACCCTTGTCTAAAAGTTCAGGAAAGAAGAAAAAATTGTCTTTTTGAATTGCAAGAGAGACAGAGTGATGTGGGGTGATGTGCGTAATGAGCCATTTAGCAGTCGGTACACTGGTCTCAATTTCTTCTGATCAAATGAAGACTACATGGAAAATTCAAGCATGTCATGTTTCTTTATCCAACAAACAATGACAAATTCATCATGATCTGAAGTGAGTGCCTGGACATCAACATGAGCCCATCCCTCAAACCCGAGCCCTGGGGCCGCCTGTGCTGCACAGCTACATGGCGATGTGAGCACAGAGGTAGCAAAACCCCATCCTTCCCTTTCCTCTGATCCCCTTCACCAGGTGGAGCACATTTTTGGCAGCAGAAATGTTAACAAGGAGATGCAAACAGGCATCAACATTGCTCAGGGTACATGAAGATGGCCTCTCTCTCACTGTGCCTTGCCCAGGGTCAGCCACCATGGTGGGGTGCAAGGTGGGCTCACTCCCGAGGGCTGTGCAAGAGGGCATCCTACAAGCATGGGGGACATCGTGCTCAGACCACCTGGTTACACTGGGAAAAGGCACAAAACACCAGTATGGTGCTGGAAAGGGAAGGGGAAAATGCACTACATAGCTCTGGAGTCACAGTTTTGCAGAGCAGATGCATGGTGGCCCTTTTGGATGCAGTGAGTATTCAGTGCTGCTTCAGATGTGCTGGGAACACAAATATTTTGCTGTTGTGCCAGTGCCAAATCAGTTACAACATATGGCAGCTGTGTTGGTGTATTTTGACCACTTGAAAAGACACCACTTGATGTCAGCAAAAAGTAACTCATTATCAATCCATTCACCCAAACGCATATTTAGGATCTTCAGAAATTATTACCATGACATTAAGATATATGGTTAAAGCTTCGCAATTAATTAAAATGCATGGATTAATACACACCCAGACTCAGTCTTAGGTACTGGGAAGGTTTCTGATGTAATAAGGCTAAAAGCACAGTGACGGGGACATATTACCTCGCCAGATGGCACAGTTTGTTAAAACAAACCAACACAGTTCTAAAAGAGTGTCCTAATCTCCACTTGAAAGGAATTTTAATTTAAAATGGAGGGACATTTGCATAAAAAGAGTTCAGAAAACAAATATTTCAGAAGTTCACTGTTAGACAGGAACAGTTTTGGTTTAAGGCAATAGATGGTGGGAAAATGTAAGCTAATGAAAATAATTCTCAATCCCAGAATTTCAAATGTAACGCTGTTGGTATGAGGGAATCAGATCATTATGGAAAGCTTTCCTCTGGCAGGTGATAGCCATTACAGTCTGCTTTCAAGAGTCATCAGCAAAACTTTGGTACAGAGTTGCGTAAATAATAATTAATCTGATGGGAAACCGAAGGTTTCATTTTGGAGGACTGAATCCTTTAAGGGTTTTTTGAAACCTTAGGTCACCCTTAGAATGGAAATGCAATTTTGTAATGAAATTCAGAATACACTGGAACAAAAAAATTGAAAAGAAACAAAACTCTTATTTTTTAAGGTTTTAATCTGATCAGGCCAATTTCTGTCTGAAAAAAAGAATTGGCATGTCTTGATGAATTCACTATCTGATGTAAAAACGGTTCCTGGGTCTCTGGATGTCATGGAAGTAGTGATAAATTCAAAGGTGGATAGAGACAGTTTGACTGATTCACAACTGTGTTGTTAAATCCAATTCCTTGGAGTATTTTCTTTTTCTATTCTGAGGCCAGATTAAAGCGATGTGGGTGCCTAAATCTTTGTCACTGTAAGACGCAGAGAGGATGACCAGGCTCCAGGATGACTCTCCGAGGCTCTCCATACCTCCGCCAGGATGCATGGCTGCCTGCGCTGCCTGCACAGGACTCCTTCAGACCAATAGCATCTGCTCAGCTGGGGACTGAAACCCTCTTCCTGCAACATCTCCCACAGACTTTTCAGTGGTTTTCCAACACAGAAATGGAGAAGGTGACAGAGATCTTTTCCTCCAAAAAGGGAGCAGAAGGTAGTTGTGATCTTGTTGGCCAACTATGTGATAGATGTGGGAGAAGTCTGGTTTCCAGCCTGCGTGGGATTTGCTGGTGTGTTACTTCTCTCCAGCTCCAATCTTTTGGTTCACAGTGTGTGCGAAGCTCTCCTCTGACCTGTCCTCCCTTTGTTCTCATAAAAAAGGTGAGAAACTCTCTCTTGCCCCATTTCTTTTTCTCTCTCTCTTTCTGCTATTTCCCTTGTCTGGTCTCCCTCACTCCATCCTTCTGCTGCCCAGCTCTTCAGACAAGAGCTGTCTTTGACTGTTTTTACCATGACTAGTACAGAGCCACTTTGATTTTCATGGGAAACCATTAACACCTTCATATTACAGAAAAGAAGGAAGACTGGTTTTGAGCTTGTTGTTGAGAGGCAAGCCACATGAGACACACAAAGACATTGTAATGCAGAGGTCTTTATGATTCCTATGTAATGAAAATTTTTTCGTATGTAATGATATTCGTATGTAATGAAAAATTTTTCATTCATACGAATTACAGTATTTTTGTGCTCTCTATGAAGCCCGTGTGTGAAATGACACACAGCAGGGTAATTCAGAGAGCTGATGTTGGGCTCCCTATGCCTTCCTTATGGAAAGACACAGCTTCAAAGGGAAAACTGTAGTGACCAGGAATATTCAAAAGATCTTGACCAATCTATACATTCAACAGTAGGATGTGCAATAGGAAAAGATTAGGGGTAAAACTTTAACCTCATTGACAGGGGTCTCACTTGGAGAGAGCAGACCTGAGCTTTGCTCTTGATTCCTTGATTAGTTCCTGACATTTTTTAAAATGTCAAATATAAAATACATGAACAGCCTTGATAGCCAGGGCCAGAAACAATCAGAACTTCAGAGATAAATGGTATTTTGCAGACAAGCAAGATGTTGCCACTTACTGAATAACACAGGTAGCTTTTTACTGAAGCTCACCTCTAGGACCTCAGCATCTTGACTGTACAGCGCCCACTTTTTTTTTAATTTTTTGATATCTCCTACATATTTTTAATATTTTTTCTTAAATATTTAATATAGGATTCAGAATCAGCACATCCATATGCTGACCACATTTTGCTTCCTTGAGAAGTTACATTCAGGGAGTGTTATTTTCTGGCCGCGACAGCAGGCAGATTCCCAGACATATGAAGTTATTGGGGCCTATAAAACTCATACATTTTGAAAGACAGTGAAAGAAAAAGGAAAGCCTAAAAGCAAGTACCAAATGGTGAATCCAAAGGTAGCTAATCAGTTATCATCTCAACCCCCCTCTTAGTCTGATCACATCATCAGTACAAGCTGTATTGAACTGTTTAAATAAAACATAGGCAAGTATTCACAGTCCAGTGTATCCAATAAATTCACTTTCCCATCTTCTCAATAGCTCTTAGGTCCAGCACAAGAAAAAAAATCTCCACATATTAAGTGCTCTTTAAAATCAGCTTGAGTTTTAAAAACACTTCCTTCCCTCCCTTGTTTTCTATATTCTTTACACACAAAAAAACAAGACACAAAAAAATCAGAAAATATGTGACCAAAAATGTGAGATAAGGTAATAAATGTAGTCGGGATCTCAGAATTATTTCAGAGAGCTGCTTTTCACTCCTATCAAATACATTATGTATAAGTTTTAGGTCAATACTCTTTGCCAACACTGTTAAGCTAGAAAGCTGTCTGCTATCCCTTTCAGCTGGATGCCAGTTAAATGAATAACTCACTGACTTAAGCAAATTAAGTAAATAGTGTTTGCGGGCAGGTGTTTTTGTCCACCATGTGGTATATAAATGTTTATTAATGCTGTTAACTTTGAAAAATGTTAAGGTAAAGGAAGAAATTATAGCGAATGTACAGATTAAAACAGAAACATTTGTCAAAAACAAATGTGCATAAAAGCAAATAGTAAACAACTAGATGAGTTCGCTGAAGCCAAATGCTCTCATTTAATAAATGAAATGCTTCATTAATCCTTCCTGACAGAAGTAATGTTTGGAACAGAGAACAGATCTGAGAGAAAACATTTAGCTAAGTGACATTCCGTGGGTCTTCCCCAGCAGCCCAGGGAGGAACTGTAGCCTCTCTGCACTGTGGCCAGGCAAGGAGGGGTGTTATGGAGGCAGCACCCCCGCTGCTCCCAGTCTTGCAACCTCCGCCTGCTGTCAAAACTTTTGGTGCTCATAACAGAGCAGCTGGAGGAGCTATCAGTTGTGTGGGTTGCCTTGATCTATGGCTTTCTTAGAGATGCTCCTGGTCCCCGTGTGTTATGCCACCCTCTGTGGTCCAGCTGCCAAAAATGTGGTGTGAGAGAGTTGCTCCCATGCTGTGTCCTACACTGACAGTAAGACACCCACTTACCACTGCGGCACTTTTGCTTTGCAGGCTACCCAGAAACAAAGCACATGGTGTGTCAAATCCCCTTACTTCAAGTGAGACATCCAGCACTGGGTGCATTTCTGAAGGAGCACTCAGAGCTCTGATTAGCCACATTCCTCACCTTAAAACAATATGTTTCTGTTTCTCAGGGTTGGGAAAAAAAAGCATGGTATTAGGTCTTGAGTCTCCCAAGTGAGTTGCTTAGATCTTGAGATACATATTGCTAAAGCAATTGGATTAATCTCTGAGATCTAAGCAGGATGGAGGTGACAGCCATAGGGCAGCGTTTTGAAAGAAATCCATCCACACGCAGTGCATTTGTCAAGGTACATCTCATGACATGAGCTGTAGCACTTCTCCAGTGTTTACTGTCTGTGTCCATCTCTGTAGCACTGCTTAGAAGCAACGTCCTTCTCTTTCATTAGCAAACAACTTTACAGAGCAGTGACCCAGCCTCAGCAACTCAGGCCTCTTGGCTTGCCTATAGCAATGCAACATCCCTGGTGTGAAGCTTAAGGCACATCATCTGGCATAGAAGGCTATGGCATGGCTTGCACCATCATCCCTGAAATATCTTCCTATAGAATTGCTCATCATCTTCCCAGTCTCTGTGCCTTGGACTGCTCCATGAGGAGGCCTATGTACCCACCAGATGTACTAGAGGGCCAGGATGAAGACCACAGACAATGACCCTGCTCAACTGAGGCAGCAATGAAAGAACTCATCTGTGTGGCAAACTGTGGACAGGGTTTGCCTAGGAATAAGGGTCATCACAGACCTCAGTAAGGTGATCTATGAAGTCTTCTTTACCAACAGTTGGTGTCCTGGAGCCAAGGTCCCACCATCTGAACATGGATGAAATCCTGCTGCAGGTTCTCCCTGAAATGAGAGACAACACTCATCTCTCTCTCTTCTGCCCGTCACTCATCATAGCACCTTGTCTTCAAGACCATTGTCCCTCTGTCAAGTTAGATTGAAAGTGAGCAGATGGTCTGTTAGTGTCTGGGGTGGGGAAATGACATGTATAAGCCCTGTGTTAAGAAAATTGAGCTTAAAATAAGCAGGCTCAAAGCCAAGATACTCCTTTGCACACATTTCTTCCCCAGGGTAGAGGAGGAAAGTGAGGAGATGTGACAGGTGCCAGTCACTTTCCTTCATGTATTTCTCGAAGGAGATTAGATACTGCAGTGAGAGCAAAGTAAGAACTTGATCTAAATACTTACATTCTCTGCCTTCCTTGGAGATGGGCTGAAGGAGCACCGTAGGTATAGATCCGGGATGAGAAAAGGGCAAATGCTTTCCCTTTTCTCAGTATGGAAGGCACAGGGTGTTTCCATACTGAGGATGCAAGATCTACAATGAGTTGCTCTCCTGAACAAGGAAAGCTTTCATAGGAAAAATGGCTAAATATTTAGCAATGAAGTACTGGGCTATTGGCTGAAAAATGAATCAGAGTAAGTTGTTCCAAGGAGTCAGCCCAACTGAGGAGCCCAGGAAATTTTTTTTTAAAAAACAGGTAGAGGAAGAAAGAGGCTTTGAAAGATATCTGTAATCAGGTAGTGTATCCTGAGGAGAAGCTGGGGAGAGGGAGATAAGGTCTGTGGCCATCCTGGGGACGTGGGAGACTGAACCACCATCCCATCCTACCAAAGAGCCAGTCAAGCTCCTGCCCACACTATATGTGCTATGGTGTCCTGAAGCAAATATGGAAATGTCAGTAAAATGCTTTTCTTTTGGGCTGAAGGGAGCACTGATAGGTTGGCTAACTTCTTAGACATTTCTGTGCAGGGAAGTGAAAAATAATACAGATCCGACCCGAAACCTTCATGCCAAAACTTGATCTTGCAGCACATGAGAGCTAACACCATATGGCAGCTGGGGTGTTAACCTGAGCTTGCAGTTTTTTGGTGTGTGGTGAAGTGAATCATGAGATGGTCAGTGCTGCAGCAACTGAGTTGCACTAACAGAGGTCCCTCTGAGTCTGGCAGCTACATTTTTTAGTTTACATTGTGCTGTGACACACAAAGAGAATCTGTTTTGCCCTCTGATGTTTATCTTAATTTTGCATGTGTTCACAGCTCATAGGAGAAAATGACAAATTGAGAAAATATTTGTTTTCACAAAAGCCAACAGACTATTACAGCAGACAGCCAGACAAACACAATGGAAGTGCCAAAGACTGAGCTTTTCTACGCTCTGTGCCATGTACATGTTCAGTTTTACCTGCCTAAAGGGTAATAGGAAATTCAGTCAATATGCTGCCTTAATCACTGCAGTTTCTCTGCACAAGGACTACCCGTTGCATCCCACTGCAGGGTGTTGGAACATCACCCAAAAGGGAGGTTGAAGTCATCAGTGATATTTCTTTTAGCCCTGCCAACTGAATCTAAACAAATTGAAAAATGACCTGCACACTACACTTCGAGGCATACAGCAGAAAATAACTCCGAAATAGCCACTTATGTTCACTGGAGAAAGATTTATTTCTGATCTCAGAGCTTGAGTTGCAGAGGTAAACAGAACCACCTGTAAACCATTACCTGCCATGCCCCACTGCCGCCATATGAAAAACATGCACAGGCATTGCCTGAAGTGGAGTTGGTCTAGTAAATGATCAGGAAAATGGAATGGTTTCTCTCAACAAGCAGCAAATGAAGATACTGCTTCTGAAATGATGCTACCTTGTTTACCTGGAAGGTCCCAGCTTTTGATGAAAGGCCCATGACTCCAGAATTTGCTTTCTTGCCTCCTGTGGTGTGATATGGGTCACTTTGACCCTCAATTTACTCCCTGAAAGAGGAGTTTTGGTGAGGAGACAAGCTGACCTGTTGTGCAAATGATTTGAAAGGGCTTTGCACTGATGAATAGCTAGAAGGAAGAAGGACTCTGTATATTACCTCAACTAATTGTCTTTTTACTTAATTATCATCTATTTATTTAAGGGTTGGGTTGGGGTTTTTTTTTATATTTAATAATTGATTTTTGTGCCATAAGATTATACATTTCACAGACATCTCAGAAAAAACAGACCTCAAAAAAGTGTGTTTGTAATACCGAGTTATTCAGGTCCATGGTTTTATTATCAGCAACCCTCCGTGTGATCTTCATCCATGGACAGTGCCAAGGTTCCCTGGTCCATGGCATCCTAGCTCTCCTAGGCAAACACAATGCAGTGTATTTCACCTAAAGGCATTTCTTTAGTTCCACTGTGACTTTAGCCCTGTTTCCTAAGCAAACAAAACCATCTGAGCATGTCCTCTTTCTTTCCCTCTTCTCTTTTCTCAACTCCTGAGCCCATTGACTGGTTTAACCCCCATGAGACAGAGGGCTAGAAGCCTCAAATGTCAGTCTTCCCTACGGATTCTGTGGGAGCTGATGGGGAAGTCTTTACAGAGCCTTTTAAGAAAAAGCCTCTTAAGAAAAAGACTTTTAGTGCTTACACCAAGGATAGAGCACAGAAAACTCTGGTATTACCCAGTGCTTGGCAGCTCCTACCCAACTATGCTGCAAGTGTGAGGCCGCAACACCTGCTTTATTTCAGACTAACCACAACATGTGTTGTGTCCTGCCAAGTAGGAATGCCACAGAGGACAAAGGGAAGAGTGTAGGTTACAGAAGGAGGAGATGTTTAGGGGTCAAAGGATTTGTGTTAGGAAAATATGTTCTACTGGTTTGGCTGCTCACAAATTTGCTTTTTGTTTTTTGGGTTTTTTTTTTTCTCTCTCTTCCTTCCCTGAGTCCTGCAGGCAGCAGTTGGTCCTTGGAAGATGTGATTACAAGGACAAAGCACTTCAGTGCCTATAGAGAATGTAGAAGTGAAAACATACCCTCCCAGGGTCTCACCCTGAGCTGAAAGGAAATGTAAAATTACTTTTTCCACATCCACACTGGCTACTGGAAAAAGAGCACAGGTATGTGACCCTGCCCTGGGACTCCGTAAGCAAAAGGAAAAGAATAAGCCCTGAGTGGGGAGGTCAGAAGTGCCTAGCACCTGAAAGCTGCATGTTTTTCTATGGGGGAGCCGTCTGCACAGTTGCCACCATGTGCCCTGTCATTTCACAGAAAGCTCCTCCTGAGGAACTGCCAGGGTGCTGGATATGAAAGACAAGGTGATGGTGTTGGAGTATCCTGGCACCTTGGTGCTGCCGTCAGTAGCTCTCCATTGCTCAATAGCCCTTCTGCTCTCCCCCCGGGCCACTCAATTCCATTAGCAGCATGTCTGGCATTTGTTGCCACACGCTTTCTTTTTCTTCTGGATTATATATAAGCCCTGTTGACCTTGATACTTGTGTGACACACAAACAAGTTACATAAAGACTCTCTAGGTGCATTTTCACAGATCACAGGTCCCCTATAATTCACAGTCCAATATTTGAAGAATGTGGCTGGGTTCAGCACTGGGTCAGATCCCCTTTGAGAGGATTAGATTTTTTAATGCCGTGATACCTATGTCTCACTTTGGTTTAGTCCTCTCTGCTGTCTTCCTAAACAAGAATCCATATATTTCTTGTTTGAATGCTTTGGTTTTGTTATGAGGCTTAGAAAAAAGCAAGACCCAAAGTGGTTTCAGTGCATGAGAACTGGGCACATGCCTCTTCCATCATGTCGTGACACCAGATGATAAGGGGGAAGTTCAGGCACCGCAGTTACTTGACTCTTCACCACTGCCAATTTTAAAAGCTGCTTCTTTACTGTAGTGTATAGTGAAATACCGTGGGTAATATGTGCATTATTTCAAAAACCTTAAGATGTTTTCCACAATAAACTTGCATGTAGATGGCAAAGCAAAGCCCAGCATGCTGAAGACTAGGCTGATCCTGTCCCTCTTCAGTGCTGTTCAGACTATGTGACTAAGCACATTTAAAATAAAAATCAAAAAGTGTTTCAGGGTGGGGTCAGGAAATGTTGATGCTTTTAGCAGCTCAGCTGGACCCGTTGCCTCACTAAACTGCCTCTGAGCTCCCAAGGCTACTAAACCACAGACCAAATGAACCATCAAAATAACGCTCTTTATCGAGATGTGTTTATTTATTCAGGTGTTTCTATGAATCTTTAGAACAAAAAGCATGCACATAATTCATCCCAGGCACATTTCAGACACGTGGGCCTGGGGAAGCAGTATCAGCAATGTGTGGACTGAACGCCGCCACATCCCTGTCTGCTTGAGCAGGTTTGGTCCCTAGCAATGGGAAACTGGTATATGAATTTTACAGATCTGTGAGAATAAATAGATCTCGGTTGTTTCTCACCAGTTTTTCCCCAAACCAAAAGTGGTTTAATTATTCAAGTGTCAAGCAATCAAATGCTGTACCTCAGACACAGCTATTCCAGGAGATAATTAGAAGCACAGAGGAGCAAACAATATGCTACAGGAACGATCATCGCAGTGTGATCCAAAGGATAACTTTAGTAATGCAAGTGTTTCTTTGCTGGATGACTCACAGAAGGAAGCAGGGGCTGGAGCTTCTGAAAAAGGAGCTGCTCCATGGGAACATGAGTGAAGGTCAAGGATCAACTGAGTAAAACCAACTTTTTGTTTGACGTTAATAATCTTAAGGAAATGGATGGAGTGAGAGCAAATGTCAGCTCCAGTAATGACTATGTAACTCTGGGACCCTATAGGAAAGCAATAGCCCAGCTCACATGCTGCTGGTGGAAATAATGGGGAGAGGTGAGCTGAGAATTTAATCCTTGCTTTAATGTTTTCTTTTGAGTTTCTCCATGAATTCTGATTTATCAAAGGGACAGGTGGCTCCCTTTGATATTTAACTCTCTCTGTCTATATATGATGTATATAGTATATATGCATTTCTTACTATTGTTTTTCATCTGTGCAACTTAAAAATCTTCCCAAAGCTGTGCAAGAAACACCATCTCAGTGACTGATACTGTCACTTTTTACATTTTTAAAAACTCTAATATCTGAGAGTCTTTATATTAAGGTCCAACTGGCATGTTATAATGTTTAATGCGAAACACAAACATAAAATAATAATGTACATATCATTTAAGAATACTTCTTAAATTGTTCAGTTTTACACATATCACTCAGACCCACCTTGCACATATTTTTTCAGTGGTTATTTTCACAGTATCTTCTTTCAATAACAGATTGTTTAAGCCTTGTTCCTTCTGCTTCTTGCCAAAATAGCAGCAAGTTTAATTTTGTTTCTGCCCCAAATTGTGGCACAGCTGGTAATGTGTAAACACCCAACAGCCTGCTCTACATTTGTGATTGTGCTCCTTCCCTCCAGAGAGGGGTGCCAACTCTGTAAATTCACAGGACAGGTCACATTCTGGCCAAAAATCAGATTATTAGGGCAGAATAAGGTGCCCTGTCATTCTGCTGTCAGTTATTTTGAATTTGGTAGTATTAATTTTTAAAAGAAGGCTTGTTGGCTTTTCAAGACATGATCCAGCTCTGCTTTTCATCAGTGAAGAGAGTATCACTTCCCCAGACAGCCTGCTCCAGTGCTTTGCTGTCCTTGTGCATGAAAGATTTCCTGATACCAACCCAAAATGCTCCTTTCTCAGGGCAGGTCTGTGGCTGCTTGTCCTACTCGCAGCGAACAGGGAGGTTCCGGCTGGGAAGTCTGCAAGCTGAAGATGACTGGTGTCTGGAGAGTTTGAGGAGAGAATTTTTCAAATGCTTTCCCTGTTTCCTTACTTCCCCAGATGTCCACTTTGGTGCTGTCAGAGATGTGATGCCGGGAGGCAAGCTTTTGGTCTGATGCAGTACACATATTCTTAAGACACAAAATCCAGTTTATTGAGTTCTTCTTCATGACAGCCTTTTCTGCCCTCGAGGACTGTTATTAATGCTCCTCTCCTCCAGGCTGCACAATTCCAATTTTTTCAATTTTCCTTCACAAGACAGGACCTCAGACCTCCCGTCTTCATCCTCGTCTGCACCAAGTCTTCCTGTGGGCGCGTTACTCACAGCTGAATACAGGGCTGCAGTGGAGTCACCGGCAGCACTGGGGACCACAGAGGGGTCAGTCCTTATGTCTTGAAGGCTAAGTTGTCTGTCCACCCCCACAGGGTGTTTGCCCATCGCCAGAGTGGGTCAGCACAACTGACTCATGCTGCTCTTTGATTCACCCTGGACCCTTCTCTGCAGAGCTGTTACCCACACACTTGTTCTCCATCCCAGATCCGTACAGCTGGTTATTCCTACTGCTGATGGAAAATGTGTCTGTGTAAGGATATATATGGCTGTAACTAGTGCAAATCTACCTGAACTCTCAACAGCCTGAAACAATCCAGGGGCACTGCCAGGCAGGAAGGGTGAGCAGAGAGAGGATGCAGAAAGAGAAAATGAGTGTGTTTCCCAGATTCAAAACTTCAATATAGGCTTTATTGTTTTGGATTTTGTTCCTTCTTTTGGTTTTACAGTTTTTTATTTTGCACTTTTAATTTGACCCCACCCTGTAAATCCAGTTTTTCTCACACCAGTTGTGGATACGCAAATCCCCTGAACTTTGAGGTCTGAATTGGTAGATCTCCTGGATTCAAATATTTAAGCCATAATGCTGACTCCTAAGATTAGTACAGATACCCAGGGAAAATCAATTAGGCAATTAAGGTTCCAAACTTAATCTTCATTTCAGATGGAATATATTGAAATGAAAGGGTAGAAAAACGTGTGTTCTTTTAGTCAACAGGTGTAAAACTGTGCTCCTGCTCTTTGTCAGTGCTTGTGGATATAGGACCAAACTGTGCTTGTGACTCTAGGGAGGAGACATTTTGGTACTAGTAGCAAGGCATGTCATAAAAATAGGTTGGGCTGTTGGGGTGCCAGCAAACACACAGAATCTGAGGCATGAAGAAGAGAAGGAATCTGAAAATACTCAAATATCTGTGGTTGAGCCAATCTTGGAAAGAATGCAAAAGTCGTCCTGTGGCCAGCTTGTGCTATGTGCGTTACTTGAATTGCCCAGTTCCCAGTTTAGGCCAACAAATGTATTTTTTGTGCTCTCTACCACAACATCTTGTCTCTCTGTTGCTTTACTACAGAATCTGATTGACTCTCACAGAAAAGATCAGTGGAGGGGCAGGACTGGATGCAACAAAATAGATTAAATAGATTGTGAGCTGCTGGAGTAGAAGTGATTTTCCAAAGCACATCTTACAGCTGTGCTGTTTCCGTTGAATTTAATTGACTTTTGATTTAATTACCTAGTATAATTTTCCCTTTAAATCTGCCTGCTTGTCTTCTTGAGAGTTTTATAAATTTTGGAATAACTATTGAAATAATAATAAGTGTGGAACTGCTTCCTCTGGCTCCCTTATTCTAAGGTAAGCAAGTAGAACGCTATAGATTTAAGGGATAAACACATTTCTGCCTAAGACATTAGTGTCCCAGACTGAAGAAGCTGAAGTCGTAGAGGATGAGACTAAGGAGATGACATACTCTTGTGTTCTAGTCATGTGGGACAATGCCAGGCCAGGTTCCAGTCATCTGAGTTTTCGGTCTGTGAGACAAAAGACTTTGCCCTAATAGGAGACAAAAGCCTAAAAAACAGTGCAAGGATGGGAGTGGGGGGTGTGGGTGTGAGTACATGCCAGTTTAACAGGCAACTGCAGTGAAGCATGGTCATCAATTGGTTTATATCCAACTGGCAATGAGGTCAGAGAGGTCACAGTTTAATCTATTGACCTGATGGAAAAACTCTCTATGACTGTAATCTATAAAATAATCTGTAATCTATAATAGTAGATTATATGCTTCCTATATTTTTTTTAACTTTCAGTTTCAAAGATGTTTATAAAGAAAGTGTCTTTTTTCTACTATATTCTGTGAATTCTGAGGCAAATCTCTTTACAACCCTTTTCACTTTTTCTATAATCTCTGAATTGTGTTACTTCCATTGACTCTTGAAATAGAAAAACTGTATCTATTTAAGAGGAAGACATGAAAATAAATTTGAATTTTAACCCATATTCGTGTTCCTACACTTCTGAGAGGTTCTAAGAAGATCTGAAGATAATTTTAAATGTTCTTCAAAAAAGCAGAGCTTTTATTATCTTCATCTACTGCTAGATGGCATGGGAAATCCTTAGAAATGTAATGAAACATAACACATAAAAACCACTGAGCCAGTGTAAGCCACCATCTAATTAAATGAGCAGATTCATAATGATGGGACACCATTAAAAATCCAGACAGAAAACTTCTCAGTCCTCTTATTCTGCATTTCTTTTTGTTACTTTAGGTCTTCACTTAGGGAGTAATGGAAGCGAGCTGAATAATGAATACAGTTAATACAGTCTCAAGAAGCTTTCCTTCCATTTTTTTCTGTTGAGCTGAACTGAAGGTCAAATAACTAGAGCATAGTAGAAAGCATCAAGATTGTCCTTTTTAGACTCTTTTATTGAGTGCAATTTAGTGGTGACAAGGCATAATAGTGAATAAGGAGAAGTGGGATATTTTAAAGCTTTGTTTTGCTTAGAGCAAAGTAAAAGAATAAAGCATTTCAGTTACCTGGGCAAACAATAAAATAATTTCTTTGCCAATTTTAGGTGGTGCAGTGAATAGCTCAAATCAAAAGTGTAGACAAGTGTTTTTTCCTTAATGGGTGTATCCCACTGATAAATGAAAATGAATCAAACAATCCAGTTGTTCCTCCATTAATTGGGTGATTATGGCTTATTACTGAATATAACCAATGTGAATTTCCATATATCTAGACCCTGGTACGGAGCCCTGCCCTGGGCTGGGCACCTAGTTTCCCTTGTGCCGTACCTGGGGAATGAGTTTGCAGAGCACAGGTGCAAATCAGCAAACACACTGCACAAGGAGACCTGCGGTGTCACAAGGCAATGTACAGCCAGACAAAAGAGATGCATATATATTTTTTGCAATATATATGTATATAAAAGTTATGTATGCGTTTAACAGTTATGACTAATGACTGTAACTAGTGGCTAGAACTACAGGGCAAAGGCTAAAGAAGATTACTTTATTCCTCCTTCATGTTTTCTTCCGTGCCTTAGCTGGGCAGGGAGATGCTCTGCTGTAAACCTGGACACATGGACTTGGTCTCACTAAGCTCATGGGAGGAGGGAGCAGGAGGAGGCTTGGTGCTGGCACTGGGACTGTTGAACCACTGAAGCAGGACTTGTGAGGAATGGGCAGGAGGCACTGAAGGCTTATTTTGCAACCAGAATGAATATTAATTGCAAATCTGGAGGGTGATAACTCACATGAGTGGATGTGATGCTGTCTCTGTACCTCCAATTCTTACTGCAATGCCACAGAGCCTTCAATATGACCAAGAACCCGGGGGATGCCACACAGCATTGTCTGGATATTGTTGTTTCAAAAACCCGGCATCTTCATGGTCAATACAAATTCAAGAAGTTTTTAACTTCCTTTTTACACATTGACCAAAACAAGTAACATACTACATTTCTCTCTCAAATTGTCATGTACTTTGCATCAGATTTTCCCTCATATCTATATGTTCACATTCCATGAGCACTCTGAAAGCCTTGGAAAGCTTTTCTCCATCACTTGCTTTTTCAGCAGATGTTCATATTTACCACTCTGTTGACCCTGTCAGTGTATTTACCACTGTGTAAACAGTTTGTACTCTGCTCAGACTATGAAGTCTATTTTGGCCGATATTTTAGCAAAGACTTAGTGTGAGCATGTGCCTACTAATCAGTGCACCAGAGAAATCTGTGTATTTAAAAAAAGGATGAAAAATAGAAAGTATCACAAAGACAATGTGATTAAATAGTGAGCTTTCCAGTGATCTCATATAGATGGCATATTGAAAGTGTACAGAGCTAGATATTAGGTCACATATCTAGGGATCTGCATACAAGAATAGCACAAGCATATAAGGAGAAAATTAGAAAGCCCATGCATAAAATGTCATACAGTTACCAAGGGACATGAAAGGTAACAAGAAAATATTCTAAATTTAGATTAATAGTGAGAGGTTTATAAAAGGAAGAGTTGGTCTTCTACTCAGAGGGAGAAAAAGCTATTTATAAATTATATTGAGAAGACAGAAGTGTTTTGTTTCTTTTTGCTTCAGCATTACGTGGAAGGCCAGTAAGAAAGGGTATGATTTCAAGTTAGAAGAGAAAATCATCTGAGAGCACAAGTCGGTAAGTTATTTTTTTTTCCAAAATTCTCTGGAGCTGATGAAATTCCACAGGGAATTTTGAAAAGCAGATGAAGCAAATCTGTGAACATGTAGAGGCTTATCACTGAAAACTGCGGGGGTAAGTATAGGAGCCTGTTTGTCTTTACAGTGGGGAACAGGGTGAACTGGGGGATTACAGATTTACCAGTCTAGCTGCTTTTTGCAGAATGGGAATAAATAATCCAAACATCAGTATACCTAGAAGATAATGAAGGATAAGTAACAGCTAGCAGGGATTTGTCGGGAACATGCGATCTTTGACAAAGGTCATTTCCATTTACACCAGCACGACAGGCCATGCAGACTGCAGGAAGGAGGTAGGTGCTGTGTTTCAGAAAGGCTATGACACTGAGCACCCATTTCTGAAGGTTCACAAGCTGGCTGCAGGTCCAAGGTCCATGGCCAGTGTGGGCACACCAGCCATTGTTTCCATGGGCAACTCTCCTGGCTCCTGTGTGGCTCAATATTTTTGATGATGACTCGGATGATAAACTAAGAATCATTTATTCAATTTATTCAATTTTCCAATAGCAGAAAGTTAAGAAGGGTTGTGGGTGTACTGGGGGATGGGGTGAGATCTGAGAATGCTCCCGACTGAGCAAATCATCCTGCCAGAATGAGATGTGTTTTCTGTAATGCCTTATAGCTGGAGTGGTCTTGCTGTGCCAAAAGCCCAAGCACCGAACTTGCACTGATGGCAAAGATCTTCTTGCCAGGTCCTGTTGGACACCTCGTGGCCTCAGCACATGGCTCATAGACAAGGTGGGCTCAGCACCTTGCCTCCCCCACTCCTACCTGGGTGTACATACACTGACAGCCTTTCTGACTCCTGGTTTACAGCAGGACCTCAGCTCCCTGATAAGCCACATGGCACACACTTTGCTACCTGACCTCCACCTGCAATGATCTGGATAGTGCCCTTGGTGAGGAAAACTGGGCACACAGGAGGAGCATCCATTTCACTGACCACCTGAATCCCCTCTCCAGCTGACCTAGGGACATGGAGATTTTCACCTCCTGCATCACGGTCAGCATGGAACAAGGAATGAGCATGACCAAGACCAAACATTGTCTCCTGCAAGCTCACTTTGCTGCACAGAGGTCCTGTGGATGGGACATGTTTAGGGAGCCCCTGCTGTGGGACCCCCTTTGCCCAGGAGGGGCTATGAGCCCCTCATGTCCCCAGCCAGCCTGCTGCCATGGGGACAGCCCCAGCATGGAACTCAGTGGAGCCTGAAAAACATTTTAAAATGCAGATTTAAATATATTTAATAATGAGTTTTACTTGCACTTGGAGTTGCGCGTGATCTTTAGGTTTTACAGGGACATTTAATGCTGTCTCCTCTGTCAAGCAGTGTGTGGACAAGTAGCTGCTCAGGACCATGGCAGAGGGATGGATTCCCATACCTGGCACACTGCTGCAAAGCTGCCACTGTCAGGGGCTGTTGGGAGGAAAGCTGGGCTCTGTTCTGCCTGCCAAGCTGCTTTTTGCTCTCACAGATTACTTAGAAAAACAATACCAGTCAAAAATTTCCACACTACCCTGAAATAAACTTTCTTGCTGTAATGCAAACTTTGAAAGATTTCAATCTTGAGTTGTCTTGAAGTGATTTTTTTTTCTAATATTAAGTTTCCACTCTTCACCTAAAAAAAATCAGTCATTTAGACAACCCTGCTCTGTTCAGGAAGGATAAAGCTTATCACAGAACCAAACATAATTTTTTAGAGGCTGCTGGAAAGAGGAAAAGACCATGCTGATCACACTGCTTGCCATTATAAATTCAAATCATGCTTCTTTGACCTGTCCTCCTCTTAGGAGAAGCACAGCACATAGGTAAATAACAGTAATGAATACAGCCAACAAGCAAATCGAAAATAAACCACTTGACCAACTAAACTAACAACTTAAACTGGAACATCCCTCTAGTCTGGAGAGAAGATAAAAGAACAAGTGGCTGACAGTGTGTTGATCACCTCACCTTGCTCTCTGAAGGGTATGGCACAGTTAAATCCTGGAACAATAACAGCACTTCTGCTGTCCCTCCCTCCATGAGTATGGGTCCTCCCTGAGGTGGCACCTCATGGCCATCCACCGCAGTGGTGCTGGCTTAGCCACGTCCTCTTTGGGGACATGGGTGAAGAGAGGAGCAGCTCATCTCTGCTTCGCTGTGAACCCAGAGTCTTGTGGGCCCGTGAGTGCCAGGGCAGGGCTGCAGCACTGCTGTATATGCAGTGCCCAGCGCTGGACATGGGCTCAGGGAGGACATGCCCCATGACCAGAAGAATTCTCCAGTTGTTCGTCACTATTTCTGTTCAGAATAAGATTTATTCCCTTCATCCTTGTATCTACAAACTACAGTTTTGTTAAAGGTAATTTTGAGCACTTGGTTAAGTGCTTAGTCTGTATTAGGGGAAATATGTCATTCAGATGGCTATTAGCAATACCCATCCTTACTGAAAACACTGCACAGTAGTGCACATTACCAGAGCTGTGTAGCTTGAGGGCCTCTTGTACATGGTCCTGTGAAAAAACAGATTTCCCGTTATGCAAAAATGTGAGCAAGAGGCTTCCTAAAACCTCAGAGTTATATAAATATTTGAAATTTCCCCATTTTTTTCATCCCAACCCCCCAAGGTTCGAATTTAATACCAAAGGACTGATGTCTATTTCTGGAGAAGTATAAACAACCATTCCCAAAAATAAATCTATGTGCTAAATATATCCCACAAGCTGAACGAAACTTGTCAAGATGCATTTAAAATGGAAGTCTGATATTGAACAACAAAGAGAACAGCCTGCAGTATCTGACCCGCTACTAAACACTGTACTAAACACTTAATCAAGATGTGTTAAAACAAGGATGCACAGTTTGACGTCAGCTTTTACCGAGTCAAGAGAGACTATTGCTATGGGTTTTTCTGTACAGGGGATTCCAGTTTTCTCAGAAACTTGCCTCTCTCCCCATCCAAGCTCTTGAAAAATTATTTTCTCTTTCAGTCATTTTAAAACATAATTACAAAAATGAAAATGTTAACAGATTTCAAAACACTTCAGGACATTTTGCCTATTACAAACATGTTGACTTTTTAAACAAATGGCTTGCTTTCCCTGTAATTAAATTTAAAAGATTCATTTTTGCACTGACAGACAACAAGCAGCTATTCTGCAGCTGTCTCAGGATTCTTGAGCTTGACCTTAATAAATAATACAATGTTTTCTTAATTTGAAGAGTAGCATATGCTTTTCCTCTTCCTCACTGAAGTGGATCTATTTATTCTTCCTGCAGTCTATGCGTTTGCTGAGGCAGCATATGCCTTTTGCATGGTGTGATTACCTTCATGTGGGCAAATAGGCCCCAAAATAAACAATAAAATATTTTCAGAATTTTACATTTAAACAAGCTAAAAATTATTATATATCCCATTTCCCCTTATATAGTGGGGATTGCAGGCCACAACCAGTGTTTCTCAGAGTCCTTTTTGACCATGGGGTTGCTGCCATTAGCACCTGAAGGCTTTCACCCAGCACATGTACATCCTCATGGGCAGCAGCAGGAGATGTGGTCAGGACACCAGCCCAGCCATGTCCTTGGAAACAGAGGGTCACACAGAGGCACCGCCAGCTTCTGGGCTGCTCTTGGTGAATCCCCTCAGTGGGCCCTTTTCCCCATCAGCTGTACATGTGATCCTGTGGGTTTTGTACGTGTTAAGCATCCACCAGCCTCCTGGGAACAGACCAAGAGATACAGCCCACTGGTGATGCCAGCATGTGCTGGTGGCCTTGTGTGGACCTGGTGGAAATTGAGTGTCCTGAGTTCATCGGTTTTGTGGATTCAGCAGGTCTGCCAGTCTCCAGAGCCCATCAGTCTTTGGGAAACCTCCACAGACTTGTCCTCCCTTCAGCCTCTTGTTTTCTGGTTCCCATTTCCATGAACTTTCACAGGTATCTATAGAGTCTAATGATGCAAACTCACACAAGGGAGACCTTTATACCATCTAGCGCCTTTTCTATATGCTACTTTAAGGCAAAACAAGGAGATAGGCCTGAATTTGTGGTAGACACCCAGGAATCAAAGCCAAAGGGTGCAATGTGTTTTTGTTTAACCCTCCTGCCGTCATTGCCCAATGCTGCACCTCCTCCTTGGATAACATCTTCCCCTGAGCTGCCTGTAAGCTGAATTTTAATTATGTGGCAGAGTCATCAGTCTGAAGAAGCAGTATGTTGTCTTGGAATACATCACAGCCTACAAGCATTGGTAACCAGTGCACGTGCTCGCACACACACACACACACACACACACACGCACACACACGAGATCTCAAATCCTGCCGTGAAAAGGTGTTTTATAATACAGCGAGACAGTCCATTCTCGAGAGGTTCCCACAGAGCCTCCTCCTCAGGGACAACAACAGCTCAGGGTGCAAAACGCATAGCGTTTGCCTCAGACAGCGAGGTTGAGTTGGAGGTTTCCCAGCAGGACACAGTTGCTGCCATAATCACAATTTAATGTCAGTTAATTTTTCAGGTGGGTATGAAATGCTTTGAAGACCCCTTGGGGTTGAACTTTTTTGGTTTCTGCTCCCAAGGGATTTGCTTTGCTCTCTGGGGCATTGGGAGGACGTTGTCGCAGAGGATTTTGAGGAAGTTTTTAAGTGCAGAATCCATAATAATAACACACAAAATAGTCCATCCCTTGTTATAGTGACAAAGGTACAGGACATGGGGAGGACCAGCACAATAACCTGCACCAACATGTAAGTACATGAAACAGCGTTCAGCTGGCTCCTCAGTTGCCTTTGCAGGGAAAAAGTTTTGGCACCAAAAGAAGACATTATTGATTGGTGAAAATCAATTGTGAGATCTGCTTGCATTTCTGGTCCCCAGTCCCGTGTACTGAAATCACTGGGCACGTTGTGCTTGTCAGGGTGGTAGCCTGGGTTGTACCAGTCTGCCCAGTGCCATTGCTGGGAAACACCTACTTAAGGTAGAAGGTGAAACAGCTATAATTTTGTTGAAATTAACTTTGTATTTTCTTTTTGTTTCAAGACAGGATCAGACCCTCCAGTTCTGTCAGTGAGAAATTTGCATGGAAAATATTGCTAGGGGGTTCTCTGGATTTATTGCAAGCAAAGTAATAATCAGCAACAAACAGAATAATTCATTTACTAAACAAATCCTATACATCTTTATGAACAATAAAATTACTGGTAAAATGAAAAACACATAAAAATATACAAATGGCCTAATGGAAAAGAATGAGTGCTTTAATAAAGCAGAGGTTTACTGCATCGAGGAACTATTTATATTATTAAACATGAGTAAAGAAGGGCTGTATTACTTTGTTTAATTATTCCTCAGTCAATTAGAGGATAACAATCTAGTGCTCTGGCCAACTAACCTGAAACATAAACCCAGTACTTTGCAGGGTGAAATTATTCTGTTCCTTTGGGTACCTCCTGGGGTCAGCAGCAGTGCAGCCCCTCTGGGGAGGCAAGGAAAGAACAGGCAGACAGTGCTGCTTGCACGTTTCTCCGCTTCCTTGCAACTGAGCTGTTGCCAACAATTAAGAACTGGCTAATTCAAATCAGTGAGTTAGTACATTTTTTTTCCTACACTATTACTACTCCTTGTCTCACTGACTTGCAATATAGCATCCTAGAATCCTCCCTTGGCTCTGTCAGTGACTCGTCTCCATCCCCCTTAGGGCTCATGACCCACAGTTGTGGGGTGAAGGCTGTGGTAGGTAGGTAGTGCCTGGTCAAAGGTAGATCCCATGGGATGCTGAATACTCATAGTACCCGTGAAAGTCTGAAGCCACGCTGCAGGTTTACAGAGGGGAGATAACGCTAGCCTTCCCTCTGCCTTTCTGCAGCATCAGAAAAAATATCCTCTTTTTTTCCTCTGCAGCTCCTACCATGGTTAAATTCCACAATAGCTAGAGGGATCTTGACCACTAATGGTAATGGTGAGGATAACAACAATCAGTATATTAATAATGTGCTAGGGAGTAATTGGAGGTAGATTCAGGGCCAGTGCTGGAAAAGGACCATCATTTCTTAGCTGTCAGATCCTTTTCCCTTTAGGTTATGCACCAATGTTTTTAATATTAACAAATCCTATTAAAATAAACAAACCCGTAAGCATTCTAGGCCTTTAGAAGTCTGGATATGAATCTTCAGTGTGCCTGCAATAACACCAGGCCCCAAACAGTTGTACCACATAAAGCAATTAGCAATGTATGAGAACAGCCACCAGCACATAAGCTGTGATTCCAGCATCAGATAAATATTTTCTCATGCTCATTATGCCCATCAGGCTTTCAGGAAACTTAGCCGTGAGGAAAAATAAGCTAATACTGTTGTTTCTACAAACTAGTAACAGGAGAGACTGAAGGCAAAAGAGCAAGGGCTAGGGAATGAGATCCAAACCGTTTTTGCACGCTGTAGCAGCCAGGTGAGCAGGGGTAGGTGCTGCCCCAAGCACTGATGCTCAGCTCTCATGGGGAGCTCAGCCACTTCCAGGGTGCTGTATTTCTTCTGTCCCTGTAGTTCCGTTGGGGAAAGTCACCACTCCAGCCTAGCTGTGTCACTGTGACCAGGAGCCTGACCTCCTCATCTACTCATGTGTGTGTTTCCCCAAGGATGTGCGTATAGCTCTGCTAATCACCTGTACCCTGTTATCTCCTGTGGCGGGGATTTGTGGCCATCACGGGCTCTCATTTAAGGGAGTTAAATCAGCAGATGACCATAGGATTTGCAGGACACGGAGGCATTTTGGCAGTGTGCTGGGAGTGCTGCCCAGGAAGCAGCTGACTGCCACGAGATAGGGAAGGCAGCATTGTCACCCAAATGTCAGCACTCGCATCTGAGGCGGTTCAGTACTTCCCTTAAACTAGCATGCTCTGGGTTTGAAGGCAGGATCAGCAAGTGGCATTTTGGATTAAAATAATGAACTATTTTTGAAAAAGACCTTCTATAAAGAGTAAATGCAGCTGGTGGTCTCAGTGGGAGCTAGGAAATGTTGACAGGCATATTTCCAACAATCAGTATGGAAAGATTCAAACAGCAAACCCCTTCCTGGTAAGCTCTTCTATCCCATTTTGTGCTTTAGCAACAGTTAGACATATCTGATTCACAGTCTGGCTTTAAACCCAGTGGTGGCTTAGAGGCTATACAGATTTATTCATTCCTGGTGGCTGCTACCACAGGAGATGCTGATGTGACATAGTTTGTTAGTCTGTATAATGGCTGATGGTGTGATGCTGCATCTCAGTTACTAATTTTGGCATGGGACACCATGATCATGGTTTATATGAACTTTGGGGAGACTTGAAGAGCTGCTGTGGATCCTTTTCCTCCATTTTCCCACTTCCATTGTGATGGAGCATTCAGATTTGTATCACATTGCCTGCTCTGTTTAGTATTTGTGTTGACACTGAGCTAGTGGAGGACACATATTTTGGGTCAACATAGCGCTTAGAGATATGATGTAGTTGAGAACAGTCAGTGTTAGCTTAATGGTTAGACTGGATGACTGGATGATTTCCAAACTAGATGATTCTATGATTCTATGACTTTGGAGGGAAACTGCAGGATGTTGAGGGAACTTGAGCCTTCTTTTCTTTTCTGTCACTCAGGCTCTTCAGTTTCCATTCTCTCCCACTGTTCTCTGGACAAGGTGCTGATGACAGTGCTAAGAAAGCCATCTGTGGTAATGGAAAGGGTTGGGGATTGCAGCAGTGTAAAGACAAAACCACTCCAGTTTCGTCTTATCTTGCTTTCTTAAATGCTACCATAATTCACAGGCATGGATTTAACTGCATTTTATCCCTTGTAGCTGGACATATATCTAGACTTAAGAAACAACGGGGGAATGAAAGCCTGAAGTGCATACATAAGGAGTCTTCAGTGTAACAGAAGTCTATATAATTTATTCATATATTAAATTAAATTTGAAAGATTGGTCCACCCCTATCTTTTATTTTCCAGGATAAGCATTACACAGTACAACTGAATTTCTGCTGAAATCCAATTTTTAATAATCATTGACAAGATAATAATTTTGCCAGTTTTAGGGTCATGCACAATACACCTCCCTTTCACGGTGGTCTCTCCATGCCTTTGCTACTGCTGCAACTCATTTAGGAGTCGTCACTGCTGCGGTGAGTCAGTGGCGCAGCACTCTCTGCCTCTCTGTCAGGAAGAGTTGCTCTCCTCCCATCAGTTTTCATGTTCCCAGTGAAAAAAAAAAAAATGTCTTCAGTGGCAGTCTGAAGTAAGACATTTTCTTATTCTATTGAAAAAACAGGTGGCTGAGCCCCCAGGTGCAAGGTCAGCCCTGTAGCCACAGAGGTGGTACAGACATTCCAAAGGCCGTCTTCCAGCATGTGCCTTTTCCAGCTGTTTGTTTGATTTTTTTTTTTTTTCCCCTTGTCTCTGTGAACACTAAGGAAGAGAAACCTGTTCATTAACGAGGCCAGAGCCAAGATGCTGACCTGTGCTGCCACTGTGGCTGGCATGCACGAGAGGGCAGATGGATGGGGTTGTGGGGCCCTGGTCCACCCACAGCACCTCTGTCCCCTTCGCCAATGATGTGCCACCGCTGCTGTCCAGCCTTGGGAAAACAGATGGTAGGGGAGCTGGAGATAAAGCTGGTGATGGACCAGGAAAGCAGAGGCAGAAGGAAAGACCCTCAGCCACAGGGGGATAATGAGGATCCAAGAGACAGACCTTGCCAAGAGTTCTGTGTGTGCCATGTAAATGTGAACCAGGGCCAAGAAATCACAACAGATTTTTTTTCTTATGGAAAAAAGAGTATTTTTCATATCCATGTGCAGCCTAGGGAGCTAAGATATTTGTTGCTTACCATGGAAGGGTGAATGATGGAAATGACCTTTAGGGAATCTAAAACTTTCAGAAAATCAAGGTGTTTCTCTGTGGATTTTAAACACAAGGAGGCTGCCCACTAAAGAAATCCTCCAGGCCTCCAAGGTATGAATAGGCTCAGGGGAAGCAGGTTAGAACATCACACCAGGCCTCAGGCGAATGCAGCAAGTGTAGAGATGGCAAGAGCATTTTAAGAAAGGGTATTGAGCAGTGAGTTCAGGGAGGTTCACTTTGTGCTTACACATCTGGGGAACTTTTAAGAACTATGAAGGAAAATTACCAAGAGAACTGGCTCCAAAGAGTTTTGCAGCTCTAATATTTAAGGTCAAGAAAAACCAGAAAACTAACTTTGTCTCTTAAATCTTTAAGATGTCAGTAAATAAATGATGTGGGTTTCAGAACTGTAAAGCATCTCATATCTTCTGCTGACTTCAGCTGGAGCACTGGGTGCTCAGCACTTCTGGAAATAAAATAATTTGTTTGCCAAGCCTCGGAAGGAAAAGCTGAGAAGGCTGACTTGAAGTTCTTGTTCTTGCAAATATGAATATGAAGCAGGATACAAAAATATGAACTGAATATGGATTGAAGCAGAATATGAAACTTAAATCAGTAGTGTTCCCTCAGGAAGACCGCTATTTGGTAGAAAAAGTGCACATACAGACAAATTTGTAAACACCATAGGAAAGGAGGAAGGATGGAACTTGCTTGGCATTATTATTATTTCCTGTCTTGGAGCTGGTCTACCTCTGCCTTCACTTGGTGGTATTTGTAGTAGTTCTGCATTGAACTAATTGCTTTGAGCCCTGGGGGCTGTCATAAAAATGTAGACAGTGCTAATGCCTTAACTGTTAATTAACATGATAGCAAGGCAGTTGAGGAAGGGACTAAAATGTCAAACAGTGGAGATAACCATGTATGAAAAATGCCACACTCTTACAGTGGCACAGATGCCGGAGGAGAGGAGCTCTGGCTGTCCTCGTCCACCGCAGCCACAGCAGGAGCCTCCACCAGCCTGCTCTTCACAGCATTGGTGAGATGCTGAGAAGTACTGCGCAGCTCTCTGTTTCTGTAAGGTGTTTCTATCGAGAGTTACAGTTAATAGATAAAAAAATCTTAAGCGATGAGAAAATGTAGAAATCATGTATTATAATACAGAAGGAATTACAAAAGTTTCACAGAATGACATTTTTCCACACGATTTTTTCCCCCTGTTATATTCCACTGGAAAATAAAATCCCTTGGTCAGTTAACCTGAAATATTCTTGATTCATTTCCTTTCCACTGCAGTATCCCAACAATTGGGAAAAGCTTGAAATGGGACATGAGAGAGGTAAACCCATGGCATACTAGTTCCAAAAGGGAGTAAGAAGAGTATGAGATCCTAAAATATGACTTATCTAATACGATGCCCATTGGGAAAGCTAGACATTAATGCCCGAAGACGTGAAAACATTTTGTCCTGGACGACATAAAAAAAAATAAGTTCAGGAACATCTGATGCATTGATTCCTTGGTTCTAATTTGAAGTGAAAAAAAGGCCAAAACTTCCTACAATACAAAAATATTAGGACAATTTTTTTTTTTTTTTTTTGTCATTTTTTCAGAAGACTAATGTTTTCTTTTGCTGAGTAGGAATTCACACATTTTAATTCAAACATCCTGATAGCAAAATGTTTACATAGATATTAATTTTAATAAGGGATTTCATAGTACTAATCTTCTACTACAGAGCACCATTCAGAATCACTTTATTATACAGTTTGCCTAGCAAAGCATTTCATCATGCAGAAGTGAGAAAAGCCTAAATGTACTGTTCTGATGAAAAGAGAGAAAAATAAGATTCAAAGGCTGAACAAGATAGTGAGGCTATGGTGAAAAAAAAAGGCACTAAAAAGCTGCTGAAGAAGAATCACAGATAATGCAGTTGAGATGATCTGTGATGAACTTGTATGGAGTTTGCTTGTTAATGCATTTCAAAAAGCCTTACAAAGGGAGGCTGATATCAGTGTTACAGGTAAAGGAGGTGAAGTGGAGCACAGTGAGTGACTCTCTTTTGCTCACCCTGTGAGCCAAGAGTAGAGTCCAGACTTGTGAGGCACAGCTGAATGTGAATGTACCTTTCACAAGACGAGGCCCTTTTGTGACATGACACAAAGCTCACAGTGGCTTTTCTCTCTGGACCCCAACACAAGACAGAAGTTAGAATGACAAAAAACAATGATTCATCGTATGAACTTTTTTCCTTAAATCAAGCTATGTGTTGCGTTAATTTTTCTGCAAACCTGTTTGCCAGTGCGTTGTGAAGCCTTGACAGGTATCTAAGAGATAAACCACACTCAAGCTGTGGGCTCCACATTCCCCACTTTGGAGTACTATCTGCAGTGATTTATTGTGGGCTACTCACTTACCTGTATGATCACTGAATTTAAATGCCAAAACACCGACATGTCCCACCAGTTCCAGTCATTGTCAAGGGAAGAGGGATTTAATGAATTTGAGAACTGGATGCAATAATACTCTAAATTTAGGGAAAGAAGGGACCACCGTGATGTTAGTTGACCTAATTGTCAGTTGACACAATTTCACTCAGTATCAGCAATGCATAAAAATACTCCTCTCCCTCCATAACCGATCACCATCAGGCCACTAACTTGCAGCTGAACAAGTGCATCTTTTCTCGTAAGGCTGCTTGGCACTGCACTCAAAGATGCCATGCAGTTCTGTTTCCAGCACTTAATAAGATTTTGATTTTTGAAACCTTAATTCTTAGTCTTGTTTAGAACTCTGATTCTTCTTAAAAACCTCCAGACCAAGGTAAACCTGTGAAATACACTTCCATTTCTATGCTCTGTAATACAGCATAAAATGCCTAGCAGAGAATAACATAATGTGAAAAGTTGCTATTTCTAAAATACTATACTTAAGTGTATCTGCCTATTTTCTCTTTTGATCATCCGTTTAGAATTGTTTTTCTAAGCTAAAAGTGCTTTCCTGAAGTGTGCCAACATTTTTTGCATTATGTAAGTTAACAGATCAGCTCCTGCCTCCCACTTTTCCTCTAGGACAGCACAGACAGGGAGTGTGGCAGCCGGGCTGAGTACTGGGGCAATCCCAGACATCTGCCTTCTGAGCAGGGAATTGAAGATGCTCCACTTTGCATAACCTTTGCCTTAGGGTCAGTATTACTTTTTGTTTTTAAAGCCAGACATGGTTGTCCTTCTGGGATGGTGCTCACATTTAAACCTCCTTAGGAATGTATTTGGTTTTATTTTGGTAAGCATATTGTTCAGTAAAAGTTGCTCAGTAACAACTAACTTTCCCATCCAGCTATGCTTTTTATTCTGTTTCTCAATGCTATGGGATTTCACATGATGTGTATTTTCATGTGATGTTCTATATCCCTAATGTATCTCAGCTCATTAAGTACCTTAATTCATTTTGTGAGAATGTCTTTTGCCTTCTACTCTGAAGATGTATCCGTTTGTATATCATCATCTGTAGGCTGTTCTCGACCCCAGAGTACAGAAGAATTCTGCTATTTAAAATCCCGCTCAAAAGTAATGGCTCTTATACCTACACGCTAATATCTTTCTGGTAGATCAGCTTATGATGTGCCCACTGTATAAAGCAGCTGAATTCTCTGCCTTAGCATCAGGCTGTCACTAATTGTTTTTGTATGTGTTTGCTATGATTACATTGTCCTCATTTCTAGTATCTGTTTTGAAACACAATATTAGTTCATTTATTTCCTGTGTCACAAACCAATCTCATGGTGAACATTGCTTTGCAAGTATATTGAAATAATGTTTCTCGTGAGAGCTTTGTCCTGCTGTTATCGTGTGCTTTTTTTTTTTTTTTAATTGTAGAATTGTTACCCTTTCATAAAGTAAATTGCTGTGATTGCAAATAGAATTTGCCCCTCGTGCTGAATACGTTTGACTCTTATTGTGACTGCTGTCTTGTTTATGGCTTCTGGACCTAGCTGTGTGTTCACCCTGAGTTCTGTCTTTGTTTATCCTTAGATGCAGATCAGCACTGCTGCTGCCTGCAATCCCTTGTGTTTGGGAATCACATCATAGCTTTCCTTCTGAAATGATTCAAGCTAAGTCCCTTTCTGACAGTACCTTGCTATGTCCAGCAGATTTGTAATACCCAAAATACTTTCAGTTTCAGTTAATCCATTTGGTACCATGATTCAAACTGTATGCACCCCTTAGCATCAGGCTTGGCCATGTCTGGTGGCTTGCTTGCTTTGGCTCTCCATGAGCAGGTGTACTGAGGAACCTGTGGGAGTGCAGGGACCTAAACTGGTTTCTTAAAAAGTAACATGAAGAGCTTCACTGCCTCTTCAGACGCTTAAATAACTTTAGAAATCTGTCCTCTGACATTAGTTCTTCTCACTGAAATGATTTTGAGAATGTAGTTATTGCACACACAAGGATTTTAATCTGTCAAGTTTCTCTCCTGTGCCTCTCAGAAGCCTTGAAAGCTCCCAATCATCTTCTCAGCTGCTCTGTCACCTGCAGCTCTGGACTGAGCTGTTCAGAGGAGCTTGCTGCCCCCTTTTCATCTGAAGGCTGACCTGACTTTGGAGTAGCAGATAGGAGAAGTGACAGACAATGAGCCTGTTGGACACTGAACTCCGTTCCTGCCCTCAAGCACTATCAGTGTTGCTCTGCTCAATTTTTAGCGCCTGGTTTCAGGGAAATCACATCCTTCAAGACCACAAGGGACTGTCTTTATCATGTGCAATGCTTTTCATGTGCAGCCATGGGGTTTCAGCAAAGTGTTCCTGCACCCACTCTGTGTCCTTCATTGCACTAGAAAATATCTAGACAGATACTCACTTCTGATTTAAAGATCTCTTTCTGACAGGGATATTGCTGTATTCCTAGGTATGTGTTTCCAGTGGCTAATTATTTTCACATAAAAATTTATACGTGGTGTCTTGACTGAGGCCATGGCAATGTTTTCAGAGTAAATTTCTGATGCTGAGGCCAAGAACGAGGTACTGACAGAGAGATGGCTGGTCTCTTTGCTCCTGGGGTACCACTGGTCCTTGGCCTTTTTACTCTGCTCATTGTTGAGCTGGTGAAAATTCCTCTTGTGTCCCAACACCCTTTGTCTAAAGGCTTCACCTGAGAGCAGGTGCCCGTGCTGTCCTATCTCTTGGATCCTCCAGGGATTTGTCAAAAGTGAATCTTCTCCCACTCTGGAGATGACAACCATGGCTCTATGTTTTTCCTCTCATCACTTTCAGCAGCTGCTCTGATAGGTTTTGTTTATGGGAAATTTAAAGGAGCCGAGGAGGAAAAGTCTTCAAGTCTATGTAGACAAAAAGCATGTTCTTTCCTAATCTTACATCACATAATTTTTAAAATTGTACTTTAAGCTTTTATTAATACACCATTTTTTTAACCTATTCTTGGAAATAGATTTGTTTTTTTCAGTGGGCTTTTAAAAGCACTGAACCTAGGATTCAGCTGAACATAAAGGATGGTAGTCTACCGAGTGAATCTGGGCAGTCAGAAGGTGTAGTGAACTCTGTACAACTCACCTCTGCTCACCAGACTGGGGCTAACTATAGACTTTTCCAAGAACACGTCTAAGATTTTGGTTATTTTTTTCCATTTTCCAGATTATTGATAAAGATATGGAATAGTGCTAGCCTAGGCAGGATTCTTCTAGGAGTCCAAGAGATGTGGGGTTGAAGCTGTGGGGTTGAGTGCCATCTCCTGGGCTGCAGAGAGGAGATGTCAGCTTTTGAGGGCCTGTATAGTCAAGTTTATGTTTAAAACAAGTGAGAATTTGTGAAAGAGTGGACATTGTATCTACACTTGCACATCTCTCTCTATGCCAGGAAAGTTGCCGTGCCCATCTCAGAGGGATGCTGTTGCCATAGAGCAGCAGCTGTTGCAGGACATGCATGTGCCAGAGTTATGAACTATGTGAAAAAAAAAAAATGGGCTGAGCATTGCCCTCCCTCTTCAAATTATAGATCAAAACATGCAGGTAACAGTGAAAGTGCCCCATAGCAAAGACTGGTCTCAGTAGCCCTTTTCGTGCTGTAAAATTCAGTATGGGATTGTCCAGTAATGTGGCTCAGCCAAGTGTGCACTGAGACCCTGGGTGGCTGCTGGCTCCAATGCTGCCTGTAACTCTCTGCTTCGGCCTGGGGCTTCCTGACCCCAGCACTCACCTGGCCTGTCTCTCCAGACCTCAGCAGGAGGTGATGAAATCACCACATGACACATATCCCCAGGTGGGGATATGGGATGGAGGCTGCATCAGCGTCACAGGAATGAGTCAGCCTCCCATGTCAGAATGTGTTTCTTAATTTAGATGTAGTGGGCTATGGTTCCAGTACATGGGAGGCTTTTGCCTTATTGCTGGTTCTCTGGTGCCCTCAGTAACTTACCACAGGTGACTGACAGCACTGCTGTGGCACCAGTGGGTAGAGAGGAGCTGTGTCATGACGGGAAACACTTATACAAATTGCTTTAGAACCACTGCTGATGCTAAGCTCAGAGTCTGGCCCACATGTGATGCTTGTATCATAAATGTGTCACCCAAATGATTCTGGAATCAAGTTCTCTGATCATGTCCCACTTTAATTAACACATATTGGGGGCTAAGATTGCACTCACGTTAAGTAACATGTCTTATTACTGAAGGTCCCTCTTGCTAGCCACTGAGGCAAGGGGTTATGACTTTGTTTTCAGAGTGAAATCTTAATAATGTTGCACAAAGGATATGATGGTACTCCTAAAATATATGCCCTCAATCACTGTTTGAAGTGGGAGCATGACAGTGGTCAGGTGCCCACGCTGTTTGGCTTACTTTGTCTCTGGCTGCTCTTCTCTTGCTGCACTTTCTGACAGGTTAATGGTGAACCTACAGAGCAAGCCATGAAGAGAAAGAAATGACATTTTATTATTATTATTATTAATTATTTTCATTATGATAGCTCCTAGCAGCTGAGGCACAGAATGGGTCCCTGCTGGGGAAAGCACTCTGCAGACACAACAGAAAGGCAATCCCTGCCCCAAGCAACCTAAACATTAAGCAAAAAGATTATGAGAGCAGAGACTAGGTCTCAGTGTCATAAAATTCTACTTCCCTTCTGCAACAGTGAAAACGTGAAAATCAAAGATTATTGCCTGACAGATGTTTCCATAAAACAATAAAACAAGCAAGAAGAAAAGCAGTCTTGCATGAAGACAATAATTTCCCTTTGGATGCTCAATTGCTGCTTCACTGGGAAGTTTTCCATGTCCCTCTCCATTCCTCTGACTGGCAGCTGTTCCTCTCTGTGAGCAATTTCTTGAAGCCAGTATGGGAAAGCCTTGGGACAAGAAAGCCTTTTGAGTGGGAAACCTCCACAACACACCTCTTCAACCCTGCATGTGCTCTGCAACCTCACCCGCCTCCCACAGGGAAATGGTTCCCAAGGGGCTGTTTCAAACAAAAATAACTTTCCCTTGGTCTCTGCAAGGCCATGTGTCAGAATTGCTCCAAATATTTTATTAATGGGACAATAACCACCTGCAGTGTAATGCTCAGGTCCAAAGCAAGCTCGTAGCCTCTCTGTACTAGCAAAGATGCTTATATAAGGGTGACTCATGCCCTGAGCAGCTAAAGCTCTTGGATGCTATTTTCTCCTCAATAGCAGTACATGTAAGCTAAGGTCTGGTTTTGGAGCTGAAACTGCTTATTTCATCCCCCAGCATTTCTGTGGCCAGCAGGGAAAAGACAGTAATGCAAATTTCTGTTTTGTGATAAAAAAAGAAAGCTTCATTTAGTAATGCCCATGTTTAAACATTTATCACTCTGCTCTTTCTCAGAACTAGTTCTCATCAATTTATCATGTGCCTTACATTTTACTACCTACATTTTCTTACTTTTGGTCAATCTTTAAAAGGCAACCTGAAAAGATAAAATACCAACCGTGAGACACTTTGCAAGTTGGTGGCTGGGTATCTGAATGCCTCTGCTGCTCAGCACTGGGAAAAAAATGTGTCTAAAATCCCAAATTCCTCTCTTCTGATGGCAGCATCCCTGTCTTCACCCACCACAAGCATCCTCCTTCTCCATCAGGACAGACAGCCACAGACCAGGCACTAAAATAAGATCCCAGGGAGGTGGAGGAAAACAGCCTCCTCTGCCCACCTTAGCAGCCAGGCAGTGGGCAGCACTGGCTGGGGACACACAGTTGTGCCCATGGGCACTGGAGCCAGACAGTGCCCAGAGGCAGGGCTGTGGTGAACATCTGCAGCAGTGGTACCTCCTGCATGGACAGAGGGTTGGGGTATTTGACAAACACTGCGAGCTGCTCCTCTGGCTCTGGGCTCAGAGCATGGCATGGTCTACAAAAGCCTGCTTGATCTCTGGCCACAAGAAGCCCCTCAGCCACCCTCCTCCACCACCCACGGTTAACCACATGTTTCCAGGTACCATGGGGGCAGTGGACACCCAGAAAGGCAGTGAGGAAGGATGGCATCTCTGCCTGTCCTTCGACGGCATGTAGATACGGGACAGTGGAGCCCTCTCGCCATGCTGTCATGGGGACAGCTGGGACATGGTATTATTCCCGTGCTGATCACCCCAAAGGGCTTCGCGCTGCATCAAATACCAGCTTTGAAGATTTAAGAGCAGGCTGGCTGCTACGTTACCTCCTGCAGTGCAGGAGCTGTTTCTTTACAATGTATGTTTTATTTATAGATTAACATTAGCATTTGCAAGAGGAATGACTTGGGCTCTGAGTTATCACTTCCTATTAACCTGAAATTATTGAGCGTCTGAAATCTGTGAGGAAACCCAGTGAGCAGAAAGTATCAGAATAATGTTCCTCTCCTTTCCTTGAAGCACAGAGAATAAACAAGCTCCTCCCTTTGGAGGGCTGTGGAAAACCATGGAAATGTCAAATAAGAGTGCCAGGCAATGGTCTTTTTAAAGAATCACAAACATTATCCATTTTCCAACTCATGTGTGTGTACAGCTCTTAATATATATTGCACATCATGTACATTATCAGATTCCTATTTGCCATTAATTATTGATTTTAGACTGCACAGAAGGGCAGATCCTGCAGCCCTCTGTTGTGTTACAGCTCTTGCTCCTATGGAAGTGTTTCCCTCCAGCAACAATGCAGCAGTCTTGGGTTTTTGTTTGAACAGACTTTGAGGGGCCTGGAAAAAAAAAAAAAAAAAAAAAAGCCCCCATTCAGCTATGCAGGGCTGGACATGGGGATGGGGAAGGGCTGCAATGGCTCCCTTGCCCCACTCTCATCCCCAACAGGGGATTTCTGTGCTGACTTGCAGGTAGCTTGAGACATAGGGCAGGGCTCGTTTCAGCAAATTTAGACAGCTACAATTTAGGCATCTTCTGAATCTGATTGCCTAGGTCCTTCCTACATCCTGCCTGGGTGCCAGCTGCCCCACATAGAAGTGGTTGAACAGTCAATAAAGAGATGTGTTGAGCTGGTCTCCCATCTTCCTCAGTGGTAACAGGGAGAACTTCACTGAATAGCTCGTGAGAGTTGCCTGACTTTTTTTTTTTTTTTAGGTGTCTAAGCAATCCAGTTTAGGCTGTGAGGAGGAGGGTGGTCCTCACACCTCCAGGGTAGCCCCTGAAATTACAGAGAAGGCCACTTGCTGTCCCTGGGTCCGGAAATCAAGGCAAGGAGAGGCAGGGAAGCTTACTGTTGTCGTTTAACCTCCACATCTGAAATGCAGTATTTTTAGTGCCTCATTTTCAAGCATTCTTCCTCTTCATTCAGCCAAATCAGGAATAATCACTTGCATTTATGTAGCAACTTTCAGGCAGAAGAAGTCTAAAATGCTTTGCAGATACAAGATGGCTATTTACATTGCTTTTTATTTAATCCTCCTTATGCTCTGGTTAGGGACAAACTGGTATCAATCAGTTCTTTCTGCACTTATGAACTTTCATGATCTGTGACTGACAACTTTAATAATCTTCTTTATGAAGCCTAGGCAGCATCCAGAGTAGCACCTAAATGGTCCCCAGGAGCTGTAATTAAAATTAAGCCGCCCATGGGTTGCTTTGATTACAACAGGGCAGGCCAGCTTAACCTTCAATTTATGCTGACTTGAAAGATGGCTCATACTGAGAACCTGTATGCCAGACATAGATTTGAATTACTTATGCTGATTCTCTGGTTTTATTTTACTATCTGATTAGGCTTACAAATGAAATCACAGTCCCATCCTTCACAAGAGCTTTGGTGTGAATGCGGTCCCAGCAGCCCGCTGTGGGGTACCTGTGGGCTTTTCATCTATTCTCCGGCATGAGGGATGTGTTTGGGCATCTGTGGGAGGTGGTGGCCTGTCACACACCACTGCCAAGCTATTGCTGGCTGCAGGCACAATACTCCTTATTCGGTCACAAAACTGATGGGCTGCAAGTGTGTACTGACCATGAGCAACCCTGGCAAACCCCAGCTCAGCCTGATCCACTTTTTTCTCCAGCTTCTCACAAAGGCTTCTGCAACAGGCTTTTTTGGTGTTCCTTGTCTCCCAGCTGCATGAATAGGCTTTTAATTAGTGTCAACAATATCTGAAAAACTGATCAGAAAACATGATTCTTTAGGTAAGGTTATTTTCAAACTTCTGTGTACCAAAATACAGCTTCGTATAGGGCGTTTTGCATAAATTAAGCTGAGTGTCTCATGTTGTGAAGTTTGAAGAGCCGGAACTGAAAGGTGGTGGATGCATTCCAGCAAGGCTATAACTTTGTTACAGTCACTTTTAGAAAATGTCAAAACAGAGCTATGAAACCTTATTCTCCCCAGCAATTTTACCAAACCCACTAGTATCAGATGAGCAGCACAGAACACAGCTTCTTACCAACCTTCTTGTGTAACTTCTTAATGATTGTATTTTCAGAGTTTTCTTTCCTTTTCTTTCCTAAAAGCCTGTATCATATAATCAACTGAACTACAGTCTCCCTCCCTCAGTGTTGTTTTCCTCTAGGATGGCAAAATACATCAAGTTAGGGGATTTCTTCTAACACCAGTTTTTCCTCTGTGTCATGGTTTAACCCCAGCTGGCAACTAAGTCCCACACAGCTGCTCACTTTGTCCCCCACACTGGGATGGGGGAGAGAATCAGAATTGTAAAAGTGAGAAAACTCATACGTTTAGATAAAGACAGTTTAATAGGTAAAGCAAAAGTCAATCACACAAACAAGGAATTCATTCACCACTTACCATCTGCAGGTGGGTGTTCAGCCGTCTCCAGGGAAGCAGGGCTCCAGCATGTGTATTGGACACTCAGGAAGACAAATGGCACAACTCTAAACATCCCACCACTTCCTTCTTCTTACCTCAGCTTTATATGCCGAGCATGACACCATATGATACAGGATATCCCTTTGGTCAGTTGGGGTCAGCTGTCCCAGCTCTGTCCCCTCCCAACTCCTCGAGCACCCCCAGCCTACTCACCATTGGGGTGGTGTGAGGAGCAGAAGAGGCCCTGACTCTCTGTAAGTACTGCTCAGTAGTAACTAAAATATCTCTGTGTTATCGACACTATTCTGGTCACAAATCCAAAACACAGGCCCATACTATCTACTGTGAAGAAAATTAAGCCTATCCCATCCAAAACCAGCGCACTGTGACAAAAGAGTATCTTTTTACAGCAGCAAAGACATACCATGTATTTCTGCTGCACTGTGATAGATTCAGCCTGTCTTTTTCATTGACATCTTTTAATGCAATATAGACAAAAAGCCACTATGCTCTATGGCACAAAACAGAGTTACACTCCTTTCTTCCTGCCTCTCATTAATCCATGAACAGATACATAGGTTGAGATCAGAAGATACACTTTAACTAGACCTGGGTGACTGTCAGTGCCTATGACCATGTTTATGTTGTTCCCACCACTGATGATCCCTGGGGTACCACTGTCCCCAGCTGCCTAGCTTGAGCAACTGGCTTGCCAGGGCAAAGCTGGCACTCGCACCTCTTTGCTAGGCAGCAGTCAGGTGTCCTAACTTGGTGAGAAACCCTCATCCCTCTTTGCATCTGCAGAGTGGCAGGGGGTGAAGATGGATCCCTTTTGAGAGTAAGGGCATTCCATGAGCAGACTGTAGCACCAGCACAGGCTTGGTAGCACACAGGACTCTTGCAGAGGATAGGAAATAATGACCAGGTCCAGCTTATTCCCTGTATGCAGTTTTTAAAGTTTTGCCTTAAACTAAAGGCTTTTTAAGACACTGATTTTGCAAGTTCAGGTTGTTGATGTGATAATTTCTGCTTCTCTTCTGTTGAACTGAGTATGACCTGATAGACAATTACTTCCCATCTCCTGTAAGATTGTTGGCCCAGCACCCAAGAGGCTTCTTCAAACACTGGCTTAAAACGTCTGTTGCAAAGATGACAGAATGCAGAGTGGTTTGGTAGGCAGCCTTTGGAGAGTTTAAGCGTACAAGTCCTCTTCCCTGTCAACTTCAGGCAATCTTGCAGCAAGAGCCACAGTGCTGGAATTGGAGTAGGTCTTGCTCTGAAAAGGGAGATCAGGAATTTTCCAGATATTTGGCTTATCCTGTACTGTCTTCCACATGTTCTAGGGAGGTTTTGTATGTGTTGACAGAGCTTTATTTCTTCGTTTCCACAAATTATTAAGCTGCCAATCTTCATATTGCTGGTAAAATCCTATTAAAATATTTCAAATTATTGTTACAAATTGAATCTTCTCTCACATGTCTCATGTACTATCAAACTTATTTTATTAATGCTGCAATATTTCAGGTCTAGAATTAAAGCCAGAAGGGTTAGTATAATAATTAGTCCTTGAAATAATTTTATCATCTGCAGTGCTTTGATACCATTTAATATTTGTGAGTTAATGACAGAGCTTTTCCTCGCAGCGTTTCTGTCTCTGTATCGTTGTGATGCCATTTGAAATAGGAATTGGTTTACCTGGGAAGGGGCTGGGTCCAGACTGTCTGCAATGGTCGAGGAATGTCTTTGGATGGTGATTATAAAGGTAAGGAAAGGAGAAAGGTGAGGTTTTGCCTTGGTTTCAGAGAGCCTGGGACACGCACTCACCCTCACAGCCTGTCAAGGTCTCCAGGGGAGAAGCACAGTGGCAGGAAAGATGTGAAGAAAGAAGGGTTTGAGTAGGTGCTATGCCAGTCTGTGAGGTTGTCTTGGGGGCTCAGGCATCCCCTGTGCCCTGCAACAGCAAGGGAGGAGCTCAGAGCCTGTCTTTGTCTCAGCAGAATGTGACATCCCAAAGATGCTTCCCAGTGACTGGGTACAAACCCACACCTTCTGGGACCTACATATATCACCTTTCTGCTAAGTCCTGATCTATGGCAACTTGAACCATGTCCCATTTCTAGGGCAGCTTCTCAAAAAAGTTTCCTTCAGTGCTGACTTGACCTCTAGAAACCTCAGCCACAAAATCACAACTAATTGGTGAACAATAAATTTCAAAGAGGGGTTTAAACAAGCAAGGCTGTGCAGGGAGGAGGGGAAAGAGGAACCAAAGCCACGTATCCATTTTGGAAGTATGAATTATCCCCAAGGGCAAACAGATCACTACTAGTTTCTAGCATTTCTGGAGGGAGGCAGCACTATCTCCTCTCTCTGCTTGAAACCCAGTGTTGTGCTGGCTCAGGGAGGCTTAGGAGCTCCACAGGCATGCTGGTTGGAAAGGACTTCTGGAGGCGTCCAGCCCAGCCTCAAGAACAAGTGGGACAAGACGCAGTCAGGCTTGTCAATTCTTCATCTACCTGAAACTTGAGGATCTCCATGGGCAGTGCTTCCACAGCCTCTCTGTGCAGCCTCTCCATCACTGTTCTGATGAAGAGTGCAGCCTTATCAGAGGTGACATGCTGGGCATCAAGGCTTGATGTGTCCTCTGCCACCAGTGAGCAGCTTGCGCTGGTGCCAGGGTGGAAGTGGGGATTTCTCCACAGAGGGGTTTCACTCTACTGCTTTGAATAGTGAACCACAGCTGGGTTTAATTGCTAAAGCTGTTCTGCACTGCTGTTGGGAGGCACAGCTCTTGGAGATGGGCAGAGATACTGCCTTTTTTTTCCCCCTTAATGTCAGTAGAAGATAAAGCTGCAGTTGTTACCATTAATTACCTGAATATATCTCTTGTGCAGGTAGATTGTTTTCATTTACCTCCTGCAGTGTCAGTGAAATGTCCAGAAGAAAAAATGCATTATGAAGCATCACATAGAGTCAGGGGAGATGTGGGAGGTCAGTTATTAGTTCAGGTGCTTTTAAAATCTTTTAGGTTTTCTTTTCATAATTCAAATTAATATGGTTGTTTTCATGGCAGCTTTTATTATGTTGTTGCTTCACTTCTAGAGCTCTTAAAGCATCATCAGCATGCAGCTAATGCTAAATAATAAGGGACAGATTCTTAAGTGTAACAGCTCTTAGAGAAAGAAAGTGGGAGAATGAAATAATACAGAATTAACCAGCTTCCAGATACAGATTTCAGTAACCAAAGAAAGATAATAGATAATTATGGAAAAATAGTTTAAAAGAAGTAGATCAGGAGAATTGTCAGTTCCTTGTAGAAAATGATGTTACAATACAACTGAAAGCTACCAGCATGTAGGCAGGCTGGAAATTGCAGCAGGAGACTAGTTTGGATAAAATGCAGATCTTCAGTGATCTCATATAAGAAAAAAGGACAGAGAAAATGGATATGAGGTCAAGTGAGTAAGAATGAATATCAAAGGACAGCATGCACTGGAGGGGACAAAATCAAATCCAAGTGAAAAAGAAATAAAGAGTAGCAAAAGCTATGGAGGCATTAGTGGAAAGAGAAATATCAGAGGACACATTGGTCCACTACTCACTGCAGAAGGAAAGCTAATGGCAAACAATACCAAGAAGCTGAACTGCAGAACACCTTTTTTTTCAGTTTTCACTAGAGGCAATGGTAGTGCTCAAATAACTAACAGAACGGAGGGGAAATGGTACAAATTCAAACTAAAAGAAAAGAACAGGAAAGTCAAAGATGTTAGAAAGTGCAGCAATATATAAAATATTTTGAAACTGTTGGAGCCTGATGAAATCTGAAGGTTGGATGCTCTCCAAGGACACATCAAGAACTGGCTGTGCAGTTTGAGTAGAAGTGAGAAACCAAGAAACTCCATAAAAGAAAATTGTATCTCTTGTGAAGGAGAGGCAGAAGGAGGTTCTGGTAAATGTACATCATTCAGCTTAATTCTGATTCCTAGAAAAAACACTGGAACAAACAAACATACCATTTGTAAGTGCTTCAAAGATAACGAATATACAAGAAATAGACACTGTAGATTTGTATATTGATGGCTTTGATACCATCTCACATCATGAGATTTTTATTAGTAAGCTAGGTGGGTAATACCTAGAAAAGCTGAGGGTGAGCACAAGTCTGGTGTGGTGATCAGCCACTGACACAGTGTCACTGCCCAAAGGAGCGTATGGATCAGTCACGGTTTCAAAGGACTCCTGCTGGTGTTCAGCATTTTCACTCCCAGCTTGGGTGAATAAAGCGTTTGTGTATTGGGTTTTCAAAACTTCATGGAGGTGGAGATGCTACTGAAGAAAGGGAGCTGGACTTAGTGTTGTCTCTGCAGATTGTGAAGATGACCTGGAATTTTGAATTCGGTTCAACAAATGTGAAGTCCTATGTCCACGTAGATTCAGTCAACTGCACATAGATGGGACATGGTGCGGGAGGAGCCGCTTCCCCTCTCCAGTGTGCAAACAAGTGGGATCACAGTTGAAGGTCACCTGAGCAGTTTTGTTTCTGGAGACACTAAAAAATTAGACAAGCAAAATAAGAGCAGTTCAATGTGGAAGTAGGTGACACTGAGCCAAAAGCCGTTGCAGGACATATATGAGCTAGTTCAGATAGTTGTCAAACACCATGGATACTATGATGGAGGAAAAAATGGGTTGTGCATCCTGCTCTAACATATCTTGACACTTTGGCCTTTTCTTTCTAGCTAATTTTCAAGAGACACATGAAGCAATTTTAACCCTAGCTAGAAAGTACTGAACAGTGTCCTTCAATTGATTTTAATTATCATAAACACTGTCAGTGTTTTCCGAGTTTCTTTACTCAGATGCAGCTATCAAAGCCTGCTCCACAAAAAAATCAGATGGTGCAATGTGAAAACGAATTCGTGATCACTGTCAAGGAAATCGAATATAATAAAAGAGGAAGAAAGTGTTTCTTGTAAACCTTTCTTTATCTAATATTAAAACATTGTTCCTTTCTGTTCTTCTTCAAAGAACATTTTAATAGGACTCTGTAGGTGAAAAATGCATTAAAAGCAATTATCTCTGTAATTACTATCTTACTTCTCTTGACCTCAGAAAACACAGTCCTGCACTCACTGTTAGGGAATTAGTCCTGGGATAGATGCCTATGTAAATGGGGTCAAATATGTGAGACATTAAGATCAGTGGATAAGAGGAAAGTAGAGCGATCAGCCACAACGTGCGTTTTTCCTCGCAGAGGAATAGTGCGGAGGCTGAGCTGGCGGCATTTCTCACCCCTGCTGCTCTAAGCACTCTCACACAATCACTGTGTCTCTGGCACTGAACAGCCAATATTGAGCAATCTGATTGCTGCAGTGTTCTGAACTGCTTCCAAACACTGCATTATTTATGACTGCAAATGAGTGCACACAAGCAACTGAGGCTCACGTTCCCACCTACGACGTACCTGGCACTTAGTCAAAAAATCCTGGCAGCAGCCTTCATGTGACGAGACAGATGATGAACCCTCACCCCAGATTTGCTGTGCAAGCTGCTGATTTCCAATTGGAAAGGTATTTAAAAAAACATAGTTTCATCCCACCTTTTAAGTATGACTACACTAATATTTGTGGTAATTTACTGCTGAATTAGGATTCAGGATTCATTCTCTAAACTGCCCTATGCTGTTGGGGAAGGGCTCACCAGTATCCCTGATGGAAACCAGCCGCTTAAGTTAAAATGAAGGCTGGTAACAGGACTTCTTACAAATCTATACTTTTTCTGCTTTTGGATCAGAGAGTGGAGAGTATCATCATGTTTATTTGATTTCAAGCCTTCTGGCAGGATGGCTCTTACTGATGCTTGGCCACCCTGACCTCAGTGCTGTTGGCTGCATCCCTGCTGCTTGACAGCTGCAGCAAGGTGGGAGAGAGCCAGTGCTTGTGCAGCTCCTCAGTGTAACCCTGAGCGTGTCAGGGCAGACGTGGCTCTGGTTTGGCCCACTCAGCTGGAGCTGTCGCAAAAGCACTGTCACACCTGACACGTGTGTCAAGGGGCTGGCAGTAGCTGAGGAGGCTCCAGCACCATGTGGCTGTTGGAAAGATGCAGCTGCTCATATGCTCAGACCTAGAGGTTACCTTAAGCTATCCCCATCACAGCTGCTGTTTTTAATCACTTTAACCATTGCAGCTAATTCAGCGAGAAGGCACCTCTTAGCTGTGACTGTTCCATGGTGCTCAACTGGGGAATTTGGGGATGAAAAGCCATTTTTTTTTTTCCTATGATAATAATGAGTGTCAGGCACCTAGCTGCCATAAGTGGCTGGGGGAATCTCTTCCCACATCTTTTGCATGAGACAAACGGTGTTCTTAGATCATTTTTTCTCTGCAAGGCAAATAAGGAGTACTCAGTGTACCACTGTCCCCCTGAGTCTGCAGATAGCCAGATGCACCAGCCTGAGGGGTGTCCATCAGCTTGGGGTAGTGTCTATTACATTCACCTGCACGGGACACTAAGTGTTCAGGTCTGGCCATGTTGCAAAAAGCTGAGCTGAGAGGGCTGGAGAGGCTGTCCTGATCCTTCCTTGGAGGTAAGAGTATTAAACTGTCCCTAATGTGCTGGGGCAGACAAGACTGAATGCCCTGGAGAGAATTAAAACACATCATACACAAGGAATTAGGGAACATGCAGGGAAAGAGGCACTCTTGGTCTCTGTTTTTGACTTAAACTGAGGGCAGATGATTGAAAACAGCACGAGGCAGGGTTTAGCTATAGGTGTGACAAATATCTGTGAGTAGCTCTATCCTAGTAATTGTGTCAACCTGACACAACACAGTTACAGCAATCTCCTCTCCATGTAGTCAAGAGAAGCAAAGGAAATGATCTGACTCCACATATAACCTTATTAAACATATCTTGACATGAATTAAGTCTAACCTCTTCAGAGGAAAACTCCTACTGGCTCCACCTCAGAAGGAGAAATGAGCTCCTGGCAATGCCTACACTGCCTCTGGGTGAATATCCTGCTCCCAGACAGGAGGGAATTAGGTGACCAAAGCTACAATTCCTGGGTCACATCAGCAGCAAAGCTGCTCTTAGATGGTGCCAAGGGAGTTTGCCAGTGATGCAAAATGCAGATTTGAGATCAGAGTAAAAAATTCCCTCACTTGCTTCATCTACTTAGTCCACTTCTTTTATCCTTGGTGCCTCTTCTGGCTATCAACAAGAACAGAGGCTGTCTGGCATGTTGGATGCCGGAGCTGGAAAGGGCGTTATCAGTTTTATTGGGTTGGTCTCTCTCCCTAAAAGCTCAAAAGGAACCATTATTTTATTGTTGGTTGCACTTTCAGTGCCTCTTGCATCCAGAAATGTTTTTTCCTTCTCTCTGCCTGGCAGTGTAACAGTCAGAATCCTTTTCACAGGCCCCTTCATACATTGAAATTGGTTTTCCAAGCAGGCACATTGCCAGTTATTTTTCTCCTCTTTTCCTGGAAAAGGATCAGACATATTTATTGTCCTTGTATTTGTAACCATGGCAAAATATCTTACCTTATCTTCTCTGATGCTTATGTGGTAATGCTGTTATTTTCCACTGAAACTATGTCAGATTACCTTCCAATGCTCTTAAGTTTATTAACATTTTCATAGGCCCTTTTCTTACAGCTATATTGGAGTCAAACTATACAATCTGCTCAGCAGATTTTGGGCTCAGTGTTTTGTCATGACAGAAGTCCTGTGCTTACATGACCAGGGTTGGAGATCAGTGTTTTTGCTTGCTGGATACAGAAGAGAAAGGAGGAGTAACATTCTCCAAAGGAGGAGTAACATTCTCCTGCCCCAGAAATGTGAATGGCCCTGAGCAATGCTAAGTAACTGGGACCCATCTGCTGCAGAGAAAGACATGGTATTTTCTACAGAAATGTACCAATCAAAAGCAGGGCTTTGGGGGGCTGAAAAGTAACACCAAAGCATAGAAAAATAGGAATGCACAGGTGCAAGGAAATTGCATGAAAGAACGGGTAAGTTAATGTATCATGAGGAAACAAGGCTTGTAAGAAAAAGAGGAAACGTACTAGATGCATTATCAGGCAGTGAGGACTAAAAGGAAATAAATTGGAGGAATATTGCAAACTTCTGCCTCCTGTATTAAACAATTATGTCCTATTAAGATCTTCCACACAGCATATTTTCTTGCTTGAATTTGTGACCTCACTCAATTTCAATTGATTAAACACAACTAAATCAATTTAGGACATCTTTAAAGATGGCCTGAATGGGAAAGAAGCCATACCATTTCTGCTTCATTACTAACTAAGCATCTTTTTTTAATGTCACACATGAAGGTATAAGACTTCCTGTTGTTTTTGTTATATTTAGTTCTTCATGGTCCTTTGGAGATTTCTAATTGATTTTCACAAGGCGTTTGTGTACTTTTGGGTGTGTGCATGTATAATCAGATCATGCAAGTAATTTTTCTGCAAGACTGGAGAGCGAATGAGTTGGTAATACAAAGAAAATGACATTTGAACAACTGGGAGAGGCAGAAGTTTTTAGTTAAACTATTTAAAAAGGTTTGACTGTTTTCAGTGCTTACTACCTCCGGCTTCCCACAGTGCTCTGGGAATGCCACTGCCTGCAGGCAGAGGTGGAGCCCAGTGAGCTGCACTATTGCAAGGTCCAGCATTGCAGGCAAAGGCAGCATCTCACTTTGTCTTGGGGCCTTCATCCTGCAACACAGCCCACATCCTCATGCACCTGCAGGGAAGGTTCAAGCCTCCTACATCCTGCATTATTGGGATGGCAGGTTTAGGAGTTGCTATTTCTGAACTAAAATTGAGGATGAAAGAGAATGACACAGGCTGTCTCAACAGGGATGAAAGACCCGGAGGTGTCAGAGGGCAACCACAGTCTGCATGTGTAAATACCCACATCTGAGCTGGTCTTCCTTTATAGTCACCAGAGAGAAACAGGCACAGCCTGTCTGAAAACTCACTTCATCTTAATGAAGCTGCCCGAAATAGTCCAGCTAAGTCACACCCTGTAAGGGCCTATTTCTTGCTCTTCACTAGAAAGGGAGCTCAAGGTGGTGGGCTCATCTATAGATATTTGCGCCACAGACATCTAACATTAAGGCAGATGAATCCTTTGATTCCTCCATAGCTGACTTCACTTCCAACACCTCCTGCCTCTGTATATTTTTTCATGTCTTCAGAAGTATTGTATAACTTAGAAAATAAGCTTCCTTGAGAAAAGAACAAAATTGATCAAAAATGAACCATACCCTCTTGATACAGCAAATAGACTCAGATGAAATGAGATGAGATGAAAACCTGTCAATATTTAAAGACCTTGTAAATGGATAATTTTGGCACAGTTGTGCTAATTTACAGTCTGCTTCTGTAGAGTCCAGAAGTGGCCCCTTGCTTCCGTTATTAGCAGTCATTGATTTCTACCACGCTGCAGACATGCAAATTGTTTTGCAATCAAAGAAATCGATCTTTGTAGAGGTGCAGGGTCCAGAAAACCTGTAGACTGCCCTGAAAATTGAGGCCACTCAAGTAGGAGATGAAGCAGGCTCCAAGTCATGGTGTTCAGAGCTCTCCCAGCAGCTCCTTTCCTCTGGAGGTTTGAGCCTAATGAAGACTCAGACTGGTATTAATGATCTTTTGAAATTGTTCATGCTCTGAATATCCCAACCAACATCTTCTCTTTAAAGAAGCACTGACCCAGTACAGCAGAATATCCTATTCATACAAGCTCTCTACCATATTTTAAGTTTCTTCTACAGTTTGTTGGCTTTCAAGTTTGTCCAGGACATCAGTTAAAGACTTTGGTGATTCTCCAGCAGCTCTGAGCTCTTTTCTCCTTGTATGTTGGGCTGTTGGTGAGACTAGTCTGACATGGGATTGAAAGCTGAGAGTGAGAACAAAATATGCAGTACATGATACAAGCTCTTTAGAGAACAGCTTAGCAGTTACTACTGAGATAAATGGGTCTGTGCTCCTTGGTCCATTACAGTCAGAAGGAAACTACAGGGTTTTAGAATCACAGAAGAGAGAATCAAAACAGATTCAGTCAGTAATTTAAAGGCTTGAGAGATGAAGGAAAAGCTGTGTTGTCCATGGCTGACCACAAGCATGAAAATTGTGTTCACAGTTGACTGATGGCACGAAGGTAGGACAGGAATAGATCATTTAGCACAGCACTTGGAGCCTGGTAGGATCCAGAACCAAAAACTGCAGCCTGAAAAAAAAGTTCAAGGTTAATGGAGTCCTCACACCAGAAGCCCCCCATGCTTGGTGCCAGTGGCAGCAGTGGGGCCTGAAGGACCCTTGCCTCCTCCTGCAGTGAGGCCATGTGTGGTGGTGAGAGGACAAGCAGGCATCACCCTGCTGGGGACAGCGGTGCTCCCTTACTGCAGGAAAAGTCTCGAGAGCAGTTTTGGAACAGTGAGTTGCAAAGATTTATTATCTAGCCTATAAGGCCTATCTTCTGTTATCACTTTTGATTTGGACAGGGATTGCACTGTGCTCTTTCACCGTATCACCCTACTCTTTGGGGAAAAGGTTTAGAGAAGACCCTGATTTATCTTCCCACTAGCACTTATTGCTTTGTGCCTACTACTGCATCCCCTTCTTTGTCTTAGCTAAAGCCCAGCAGGTCCAACCTTCTTGGTGCCTCCACACAGCAACCCCAAGACATTGCTAATGAGAACAAATTATATTTTGGCATTAAAGTTTCTGAGATACAGGGGAAGGCCTAAGATACAATAATCTAGAAGACGTGTACTATCAATTTGTGCAATGACATTAAAATGAGGTTCTACTGACTGGTAGCTGACCCTGTATAAATTTAATCTAGCAGAAAAATAAGGGCTTTCAGCTTTTTGGATGAGTAATTCATCAGTAAAATGGCTGTCTTGGGATGATGGAATATTCTGTGCCTATTGAAGATAAGGTGTCCCCTTTGAGAGGGGTGAAATGCTTGAATTTCTTTTTCTGGTCTTTAAATCTATGCAAGAATTCTCATTTATTGCTGCCTTTTTTTTATTTTTTTCCCCCCCAGGTTTGCATACTTTGGAAATTATTTCTTCTAGTTGAAGCAGCAATTAGCACAAGGAAGTCCACGGGGTAGTACTATGATGTGGGCTATGCCAGGGGAATGACCAGATGGTTGCTATCTCCTGCCCATACCTGTAGGCCTGATTTTGAGCCTGTGCTCTTTGCATCCACCCTACTGGTCTGTTTGCATTTTAACCTTTGAGCGTCCCAAGTAACATCACTACTTCATGACCTGGGTAGGATAGAGCTGGTACCTTTTGTTTCAGCAACAACAAGGGCTTTAGGGAGTCTATGATGTCTATAGACACGGGTGGATCAGGTTAACTGCTGTTGAAGGTCCGTCTGCATGTCCATATGCTAAAGAACATACAACCCTGCTTGACCTGTGTGCTGCCCAGCTTCAGCAGTGCTGGCCCAGGAGCCACCCCACACCTTGGGAAGACAGGCAAATAAGAGCCCTGAACTGCAGTGGGTTTGTGCCCCACCTGCTCAGAGGATACATGTTTGTTGACATCCCTGGAGAATTTACCTGGTATTCGATATGCTCATGTCAGAGAAGTGGGGAAGGACACAGGGAAACAAGCTTGCTGTGATGCTAGCTGGAGAGGACACAGCTTGAGCCTGGTGCCCTTCTCACCCTGCAGTTTGAAGGAAACTATATGGAGCAGACCTGGACTTTAATTAATATTCAGTTGCTCCTGACTGGTTAGACAAACCTCTGATGGGAATGGCTGCAGCAAAGGACAGTGTCACTGCCCTGGTGGTCTCTGGAGACTTTCTAGCCCATTTTTTTCACAGTTTTAAGTGCCATGTGAGCTGACTGGCTCTTTCACTATGTCACACATGTGCCACCAAGACCCATGTTGCTTATACAGGGACTGGATTGACCCTGCAGTGCTGGCATCCCTCTGTCCTGCTCCCCAGATTGTGCAAATTTTTACCCTCCTGACTGCAAGCACCATAGTTCAGCCACAAACCAATGCACCTCAGGACATCCTGGCAAGCTTAGATTTGCTCAGTTGACTCCTGGACCCACTCTGGCACAGGCATAGGCTTCCACAAGCAGGGACAAGCTGCTGATGGAGCCCCTGTCTGCAGGAGGCAGATTTAGGATGGAGCATTGGATCTGGTACCACACTCTATCATATCCCCTGCATGTGCCAGAGCAGCAGCATTGCCCTTTTCCAGACTGGGGAAAGAATCTGCTCCCAAACTCTCTTCCATGCTCTGCTTCCTTGTCAGGGAAAGTGCTTTGGGGGAGAAGATCCATGAATCTGTAGCAGGTCCAGCTGATGGACATTTCTCATGTGCTCCACCAAAGGACTCCTCCTCAAGCCAAAGGATCTGCTCTGTGCAAGGCACAGACAGGAAATCAAGAACAGTAAATGGCTCTGCTCACTGCCAGAGGGAGCTGGAACAGTGCTTGGAAAGCTCTGTCCCTGAGCTGAAACAGGTATAACGTGGGTGTCAGGATTTCGGGAGACCATGGCTGTACTTGGGAAGAATAATGAAACACCTCTTCTTCATGAGAAGATTTTTAATCAATCTTCTGAAAAATACAGCTCACATCAGCCTTCACCTGTTGAGGCTGTCTTTAGGCACCATTATGAGAAGTTCTCTGAGCTATGTTAAAGAGAAACGCAGATCATAAAGTCTATTTTGCTTTTAAAAACTAATTAGCATCTCTTACAGCAACTCCTGGCAGATGATTCTACAGGTGGAAAGAAGTCAAGAAAAGACACCTGGATCCAGCTGGGGCATTGGCAAATATCTGCCAGGAGCCACTGTCAGTACAGATGTCTCTGCCGCTGGGAGCTGGGGAAGGGCTCATGCTGCTGCACAGACACCACTCCCCAAGGCAGCCCAGCAGAGCAATGTGTCCATTCAGTGTCTAATATCACAGGTGAAGAAAAGGTAACTTTCAAGTCCTTCCTAGCTGTCAATGAGATTAAACCTGGCCCAGCCCACGAGGCTCAGCAAATGAGCCAAGAACCAGCTGTCACCTGAAATATACGGTGATAACCAAAATGAGCACAAGAAACTGTGGTGTCTCACTTGAAACCTTTTCACTCCTGGCTGATTCCTGGCTCTCCAGACAGAGCTGTGAGCTCTTGCACCTCCAGCAAGTCGTTGGAAATTCAGCATGGTTTATTACTATCCATCTGCTGTTTATTACAGTATTTATAACCAAGGGGAAGGCCCATTCTTCTCTGACAGTAAATCTGCACCACAGAACAGAAGAAAAAGCTTGTTTTGACTTGTAATCTCAGTAAACCTGACAAGGAGGGAACAGAAAGGTGAAAGAACAAAAGGCCATTTTTTATAGCATTAAAAAAAAAAACCCACCCAAACAACAAATCTGATATAAGGAAGCTGAAATGTTTGAAGTGTTGCTGCTAGAGCAGTTCCCTCTCTCAGTTTTTTTTCCAAAGTCACTTTCTAAATAACTAATGCAACTATCACCTTTGTAACCATGTCAAAAACAGTTGGCAGCTTGTTTGCAAGTATTCAGGATTTACAAGAAAAGAGGAGTAGCGTATCGAAAATTCAGCCTCAAAACAGTTCAAAATAATCCAGCTCACTCTAAGGATTCAGGTTTCCCAGTGAAACCCAACAAACAAGGCAGTAAGGTGCAACTGGCCCCAACATATCTGCTGCATGTCATCTCCATCACCTGGTACAAGGACTTAGACTTTTCAGTATCTATGCACCCCAGACTTGCTGTCTTGACACATTTTTCATCCCAATTAAAACTCACAAGAATACATGATACCTTATGTGAATTTTACCATACATGATGGAAAAAGTAATCCCAAGTTTCTAGCTATGACATTCACTGGATAAAATGAACTGTGTTAGTACAGTAAAGAACATGGGCATGAGAGCTGAATCTGGTCTTTGAAGCCAGCAGCTGGTGCCGCTATAATGCTCAAGTTACCCAGTGTTTAGTGTACACCCTATGACAGGAGCTACCAGAACCCAAGAGTCACCAGAGGTCCATGGTCTCCATGTATGACATACAGATATAGGGACACATGGACACCACTCTGCTTTCCCAGATGCAGGCAAAGAGATGTTCATCACTGAAGCTTGCTCCAGAAAGCCATGACATTATTATCTCAAAGCCATCCCCAGCCCAGGCCTCGTGCATAACACAGAATCAGAATCACAGAATCCTCTAGGTTGGAAAAGACCTTGAAGATCATCCAGTCCAACCATTAACCTAGCACTGACAGTTACCAACTACACCAGATCCCTCAGCGCTATGTCAACCCGACTCTTGAACACCTCCAGGGATGGGGACTCCACCACACTTTGGATACTCCGTCACTCTTTGGATACCATTGTTTTATAAGGCAAGTTATTCCTTCTTCCCTTTCTATACCAGCAATGATTTTTCAGGCATGTCAAAATGCTCTTTAATCACCTTTTACATATCTGAGAAGCATAAGTCATAAATGAAGCTGTCCAATATCCTCAATCACCTTTACTACCTCCTTCTTTGAGGAGTATCTAGTTCTACATCATTTTTTTGAGATGGTTAAGATGTGAACCATGTAACATAAGTACAATTATAAAACACAATTTATACAGAATCACATTTTTAAATATTTTATAATTAGCTTTCAAATATTAAAATAGCCGTTAAAAAACTGGTTTAAATAAAGTTGTCTTGCTATGTACCTTACTTAGCTACACCCTTAGCTGCACTTAACTGGCATTCTTTTAATGACTTTCTACTAGGTTTTTAATAATTTACGCCTTGGTTTTTTCTAGAATTCACTGTTCTACCATTTTCTTTCTACAGGTTACATGATCTCAAACTGTCCACCAGTCCCTTGCCAAAGGTGGTAAATGACCACCTACTCAGACTCCGTCAGGAGAAAGGAATAAAACCGGGTGCCTGAAGGCACTTCCACAGTCCCGCACAGCCCCACAGAGCAGGCCCGGCCAGCGTAACTGCCCACCGCTCAGCAGGACCAACCCCAACCAAAGCCCAACCTTCTGAAGGTCCTGGAAAGGTATCCGGAGTTGTTTCTTTCCTAAGCACTCTGGAAGAGGGAGGAGTCACCCTGCTCTACTGACTGCACCCTCTCTCTTGAAGATACAGCTCAGTCATGCATTTGCTCCCCTTACAGCAACCTTTTGGTCACAGAAGCAGCACCTCCATCATACCCACCTCCAGGCTCCATGCAACTACCTAAGAACCTCTTCTATAATGATTTTATACAAACATATATGTCTCAGTCTATGAAGAAGGAATAATGTCACATATAGGTGTGTAGTGAGTGGGAGACAAGCCCAACTATTAAACAGTGAAAATTAAACAGGAAATTACACTGGCGTCAGAGCTGCATTTGGTGGGATCACCTTCCCCCTGCAGAGCTGGCTAGGGGATGGAGCTTCCATGAATGTACCCCATTAGGGTTTCTTATAATTTCCCTGATTTCTCAGTCACTGTCAAGAAAACAAATTTTCTTAAGAGCACAGAAGAGATTTTGGGAGCAGGTCCATTTCCCAGTATGGAAAAGGGAGATTCTGCTTATATGTCACACGCAGGGAATGTGGTTGTGTCGTACCAGACCCCACTGTTCCACCCTGAATCTGCCTCCTGCAGCAGGAGGGCAAAGCACCAGAAGTGCTGTGGTACAGATGGGACCTCAACTGCTCTGGCTGTCACGCAGCCCACATTGGTGAGAAACCTGTGTGAGCAGCCGTGGTGCCCATGTAGATATTCATCTCCACAAGTATTGATGACTGCTGCGAAGTGGGACACATCCATGAAAACCATGAAGCTATGAAACATCCCAGTTATTTCTGGGACAGTGATCCAGTGGCCACTCTCAGTGGGACTGTGTCATTGTGCTGAAACAAATATTCTCCTGCTGTACTTGCTCTGCTTTATCTAACGCCATGTGGCCCTGTGTATCCAGCAGGGAACACAGAGTTGGATGTGCCAGGAGCTTCCTTCTGAGGTTGTACATCAGGCCACTCCTGTCCTGGTACTCTCCTTCACAGGCTCCATTGATACAGAGAAATGATTACTTGCTTTGCAACTTATTTAGTTATAGCAACTTATAATGATTTCTGAATATTGATTAATAATCCTGCTTGCCCAGACTGTTCTGTGGAAACTTACCAAGAACTACTATGTTCAGTAAAAATAAGAGACATGTTCTTGGAAAGCAGACATGTTCGAACAAGTTGAGTCTTTGTAGAACATAGATAGCCATCTATGGGCAGTAGAAACTACTATGCTAGTGCTTTTAGATAAGGTAGAGGGAGTACACTGACTGGAACCACTCTTGTTCAAGAAATTGGCTAAGAGAATTATGCATGCTCTGAGGAAAAGTACAAGTTGAGGAGGACTGTGAGCCTTCCTCCAAAAGACCCCCGAAGATGACCACCAGGAGGCAATGCACAGGCGCACAGATAACATAAACTGCTGACACTGACCTTTTGAACTAACCCAGCATTACCTACGCATATGTATATTTGTATTGTGAAATCCAATGAATATGTACATCCATACTCTATAGTTTCTGGTAAAATGTGCTGTTGGTGTGCAAGCTTTGTGGAGAAGTCCTCTTTCAGCCGGGTGCCAGAATAAACACACCTGCTTTATAACCCTCTCTGAGTTGTAGAGTCTGTTTCCATGCATCACCATTGCCTCAAGTTCATGTTTTCATGGAGGGCTTTTTGTTGGAAGGGTCCCCTGGACAACAGCTGGCCCAATCTCCTGCTCAAGTTACGACAGGTTTCTCAGGGTCATATCCAGTTGAGTTGTAATTGTTTCCAAGGGACAGGCTGACTGTTCAAAGGAGAAATGTGTAGGGCTTGACCTGGCCTGGAGGGTGGACCCTGATTTAGATGTCTGGGGTGAGGGTAGTGCTGATCTAGAGCTCAGCTCTGAGTCACATCAGCAACACCTGTATTGCTCTGCACTGCCAACTCACTTCCACATGCAGCCTGGGAGCCTCTGAAGCCATCCAGATTGTTTCCTCTGGTTGAAATATTTTTAACCCACCTGACCAGACCTAGAAAGGGATATCCTGCCTCAGAACAAGGGTCTTTTACTGTGAATGAACAGGTACGGGAGAGAGGAATCAAGAGGTGGCAGAGTTATGAGCTGAAATAGGACATGACAGCAAGATGAAGCACAACAGGGACATGTACAAGAGCTGAAGGCAACACAAACAGTGAAGGAAAAGGATGCTCAAATGACTTTTTTTTTTTTTTTCTTTTTAACAATTATTTTATAGTGATGGGAATTGTATGGACAAGACAGCCTTCTTTCATACAGAAACCTCTTGCAGAGTCACCTGAACCCATCTTTGTCCTTGTACCTCCAAATGGAAAGGACTCTGTCTCCCTGCACCAGGGAGAGACATGCCATGAAGGTGTAGACCCAAGTGGAAATGGCAGCAGTGCTTCCTCCAGTGCTTCACTGACGGTGAAGTGAAAACTTTGAGATGCAAAGAGCAGTCAAAGACATATAAAGGACGTGATCATTATCAGTAATAGCTCAACAGCCATGCCCCATGCCTGAGCCCTGCTCTGCCTCAGCATCGACCTGCTCTCAGCAGGGATTGCCTCGCTGCCCTTTTCTCCCAGGCAGGGAGGTCAGTGGGAGGCAGGCAGTGAAGTACAGTGATCCCCTTGCATCCCATCTCCTCTGAAGACGAGCCTTTGTGGCACAGGGTCTTCATTGCTACCTGGCAGAGACAACTGCAAGTTCAAGTTGAAGAGCAAATGCTTCACTGTCCTATGAGTGAAAAATCAAGCGGAGTAAGCTAAATAGATTAGACTCATTAAGAGATGCAATATCCAGAGAGGAACAAGAAGACAGTATTTTCTTTGGGGGACATTAGCTGTTGCCCAGGTGAAAAATAAAGTTTTCCCAACTGATCTGTCCTGGCTAATGTCCTTGCAGATATGCTTTGGAATAAATTAAGCCAAGTCATTAGCTTGGGTTTGTATCTGCTCAGTTATTCCACACCCTTTAAAGCTTTTACTATGTAAGCTCAGTCATTAAAAGAATGAACAAGAAATACACTTAGTAACTGAAAGGAACACTCTTTTCCCAGCACTTGGAAACATGGGAAGCTGTCCTGCGTTCAGCTAGGTGAGAGGTAAACATTGTTGTGTAACTGTATTTGTAGAAGATTTTGTTCTGCACCCCTCTGGCCAGGAGGTTGCAGTGGCTGCCTTCAAATTCATCACTGTCCAATGTGAATCATGGCAGTGCTGGCACAGACTGGTATTCAGCCCCTCGGTTCTGATCCTCTCCATACTGCAATTGCTGAAAGTTGTGTCAGGATGGCAGCTGCTGGTGCCAGTAACATCTGTCACCTCTTGTGCTTCTTAAAAATGGAACAGCAGGACCTAAAAGCAGGGCAGAGATGGGAACCAAGTGCTCAGAAATGAAACAGCACTATCAGAAACAAAGCAAAGAGCTTGCTGGTACATCCAAGCCTATATAACACTCCTGGGTGAATGGCAATGCAGTGTGCTGTGAGCAGATAAATACCACAGAGATCTTTGGTTCATCAGGTTTAGTGCTTCTCTCCGGCGTGCTGAAAATCCCACCACATTGCCACAGACAAATGCTACACTAAAGGACAAATTAGCACTGGAGGTGTCTTTTCTGACTGAAATCCAAATCAGTTTTAATGTTGTCATCTGAACTCCTCCAAATGTTGCAAAACCAGACTCGGCCCTGGCAAATCATCCCTATGGGTGACGAGCAAAAGGATGCTGCTGCTGGCAGTCCCATCACAGGGCTGCGAAGATGTTGAGCATTCCTTTCCCCTCTCCTGCTCCCCAAACCACTGGGCTATGAGCCCCAGGAAGTCTCCGGACCCCTGCCCACACCAGCTGCCCTGGCAGTGCTAGGCTCCTCCAGGCTCAGTCTGGGGTGTATGGGGGTGTCTTCTCTCCACAGTACTGGAGACCCTTTCCCAGACCAAGCCACTGCCCCAGACCCCTCACCCTCATAAAAACTGCTGTTTACAGAAACAATGTGTTTTCCCCTTTAGTCTCTGATTTTCCTTTTGCAGAGTCTTCCCAATTAGTGATATTTTTTTGGCTACTTAGTAGATGAGTCCTTTGTTTATATATTAAAATTTTCTTCAGCCTGTTTGTTCAGCGTCCAAGTGTTTAATCAGTGATTGTGCTTAAGGGTAGTCTGTATTTTTATTATCTACTCAATCAGATGAAAGAAGGCTCTTTTCTCCTTTTTTAAAATTTATTTATTCTTAATTAAGAAAATGCCTAGACTTGTTGCACAAGAGGAACACAGCTTTCTACCTCCTAGGCATGAGCAAGCAATGCTGCCAGGGGAAATGTCTTGTACACAATCTTCCTTTCAGATCTGGTTATAAAAGATAAGTGGCACTGACATGATCAATGTGATAAATGCCAACTGCTGACTTACTGAACCCTCCACCAACCTTGGACAACTGAAAATGCACTTATTAGAACAGCTTATCCCCCTTTATTTTTACAGATAAAAATATAAATTAATATATGTAATTAATACACAGAGAGTTCTTTTCTTTGAGGCTAGTATTGATTTCAGCAAAACATGAGTATGCTGAAAGAGGGAAAAACATTAAATATAAAATATATGGTTAATTGAAATTTCAAAGTCCCTTGAACAGTTATCTGCTCTTCCAGCCATCTGCTTCTCAGCTGGATGCCTCCTGCCCCTTGCAGCAGGAACTCATCACTGGCAGGACACCAGAAGGACCCAGTTTTGCAGAAGCTTCCTTACCACTGGTTTTAGTTCAGCAACAACTCATAAGTTTTTTTCCCTTTAATATTCTCTTCACAGCTTTCCATGGCATTGCTATTCCTTTTGGGAGCTGGGGCTGGGCTCAATTCCTTTCCCTGTTGATGCAAAGGACTAGACGCTAATGCCTTCACAGGTTCCCCCTCCCCTGAGGGACCCCCCTCAGCCACTTGCTCTCCCGCAGGCTGGGGTTGCTGGGTGCTGGCATCACCAGTGTTGCCCTCTGCAGGATCCGGTGTCACTGGTGTTGTGCCACAGGCAACTGGGGGGGGGGG
>NW_020799092.1:66566050-66685447 GCF_003259725.1 Athene cunicularia
GGGGGGGGGGGGAGCTGCACTACCCTTCTTGTGCTCTCCTTGTTCCTCTACCTATCCCCATGTCCCTGCTGTGGCGCCCACTGTCACCACCAGCCCACCCTTGCTCTGGCTTCTGGTCCCACCCCAGGCCTGGCTGCTGGCTGCAGGGCTGCCTTCCAATCTAGGAAGGAACTGGCAGCAGTATTTGGGTCCCTTTGGAGCTGTGACTGTGTTTGCAAGTCCCCTTGACCTCCTTTAAGCCCAAGACAGATGCTTGTGTTCACAGCAGACATGCTAGCACTTCTGCTCTGTCCTGCTTCTTACACTAGAGCCCATGAAAAGAGCTGAAACCCTCCAAGACAACCTTTTATTCCATCACAGCCAACACTTGACTTGAGAAGGGATTTTCATCAGCTTCACAGAGCATTATTACAGCATTACTTCAAGTGCTAAGTGCTTCTATTGAATTTAAACCTCGGAAACCTCCTTTGACAGGATCCTTGAAGGCCAGGGCCCTCTGTGCAATCACTCCTAGACCCTTCAGTGCCAAACGGACATCAGGCAGAGACTCCCGTCACAGGTAGTGAACAACACTGCTGCTGCTTCTGAAATACCTCGGAGCACCTGGCACGGGGTGTGCAGCTTTGAGGTCCTGACACTTGGCCTAGGTTATCTTCACTCTTCCCACCCCACCTCTTGCTCCAGGATCTCAGGAATTACTGTTCATGCCTTTTGGGAAGAGTCAGCACTCTGCTTCACCATGAGGTGCTTGAGCATCCAGCTGCTTGTTACAAATGCAAGCGGTGCTGCTGCGGAGGGGCCTGAGAATCTCTTGACTCTGCTGAGGTCCTCTGCAGAAGGAGGACTGTCAACCCTGCCCCAACAGGTTCCTCATCTTGTAGCATCTTCTGGATCCCTTCTTAGCCGGGGGAGACAGGTGGGAGCTGGTGAAGTGTGGGAGCCGCTTCAGTGGGCATGGGTCTCCTCATCCCAGTGCTCAAGGGGGTTGAAGCTGGGCCAGCAAACTTTGATGACAAGGAACACCTGCCCTTATTGTGGTGAGGGGTGGGTGCAGGATTCAAGGGAGCATGGGTGGGGGAGGTAAAGGAAACAAACTGGAAGACTGGAATGCTGGCATGGATTCAAAAGGCCTTTAGATGGCAGAGACAATATAAATGAAACACTGGTGGCAGCCAACCACTGGTGTCACTGGAGGTGGCTGTGTTACTCCCATACCTGCACCCTCTTCCAGGTGAATGGGAGCAGTTTGTCTTTCATGTGAAAAGGCAAATCTACAGTGTACTCTGTTGGCTCTCATTTTTCAGGGGACAATGCACAGCAGTGCCTGCTGAAGCTTCCTGAAGATGCTGGTGCAGATGCAGCCTTCAATGGTGGTTTGATATGTCCCATCAGTTCAGTCTTGAGGCAGAGATTTGGGGCACAATGAATCACTGTTCCTGCATTGTTCAAGCCCAAGGTGGCCCCAGATCTGTGAATAACCTAAAAAGACTTCTGGTCCCCCCCATACCACAGCACAGGCCAGTCTGGCCATCAGTCTCCCTTCAGCCCAGTGTAGCTGTCACATTCATGTTCCCAGGCTTGTGAGAAGAACTGAGAAAAATCCCACCGGCCAAGAGTCCTCTAAAGAGATGGGTTTGACCTGCCCCGGTGCTATCATCAGCCCCAGCCCCCACTCTGGCATTCCCAGAGATTGTCAACATTTCACACAGCACAGTGCAGGTCCAAAGCGCCATAAATACCATCCAAACCATTGCAAAACAGTTTGTCTTCCTCCCTGTAAATGACTATTAGTAAAATTGATATTGTGTCCCTACCTCAGGCATGTCCAGGAACCCTCAGCTTCAGTCCTCTAGGAAGACACAAACTGTGCTGAGCCTTGCTTGTCCTGGACATCGTGCAGGAGGATATACTACCAAAGCACATTGGTGGAACCCTTCTGGTCAGAGGATCCACTGTAAAATATTTAATATCAGGCATTTAAATGAGGCTGTGCCGTGCCAGGTGGCACTCAGAGATGATCTAAGGTTTGTGGGGAGCCTGAGTCACCCATGTACATTTGTCCCATCACTCACCTCGGAGAGCATGCGCATGTGGGCTTACATGGGATCAGGGAGAGGCAGCTTTGGCTGAATGTTAGGATCCCAAAGGTCTCACCACATACTTGGAGGAGTCCAAACACAGAGCAGTCCCATGAGGGTACAAGCCAGAAGGAAAGGTTTCCTCAGACATATGTGTAACATCTTGATCTCACTGCAGACCTTTGCTAGGAAGTTGGCTGAGCCCACCTATTTTAATAAGAAAATAACAAATATTAAAGCAGTGATCCTACAGCAATGTGAAAATTACTGGTGGAGAGAAGAGAAAATATTATGGTCTTGTTTTTTAAACTAGGATTTGGTATTCTCCCAGAAATATTAACAAGTGACATTGGTGCTGTCAACTATCTGCACAGCAGTGGTGGCAGTGATGTCGGGGCCTTCTGCTCCAACCCCTTTTAAAGTCAGAAATGCAAGTCAGCCTGTCCCTGCCTGCCTGGGGCCACTGCAGGTGCTCCTGCCCTCAGAGCCACAAAAAAACCAACTCTGTAGAGAGCCACATCCTAGGACAGCCTGTACCCAGGAGAGACTTCCAGGCATGATCCCACTGAAGCCACCTTAGCACAAGAGTTTCCCATGTTTATCATTATTATACGAAGCCTTCTCATTGAAAGCATCTATTTGGCTAATCCCTTTGTATTGTAGTGTTTTGGGTTTTGTCTCTGTTTCTCTGTGAGGACAAATGCCAACTCTGGTGGGTTCTGAGAGTAGGTAAGACTTACCTTGTTGAATCTCACCCATTTCCTATTTTAGATCCTTGTGAAATTGGCCTCCCACCCTTTGATGCGGCAGGATGGTGGGCTATTCTTGCTTCTCCTGTCACCTCCCACCAGAAGCTGGGAAAATGGTGATTTCCTTGTGAAAAAAAAAAAAAAAAAAAAAAAAAGTGATTTTGCAAAGGCCATTAAGGCTCTGATTCTGCCTTCATTTTATTCAGGTTTATCCTGGGTTTAACTGAAGGTTTGTCAGCAGCTACCCAGGGGTAAATCAGAAATAGCTTCATGCTTGACTCATTCAATACTCCACCGCATCTTATCCCATCCAGCGACAGCTCCTCTTTGCATGCTTCTGCACAGATCTTGCTCCTGGGAAGCAGAGCTGGGGACCAAGGGCAGCGGGGAGATCAAAGAACTCTCTCAGAAGGGGCTTTAAAACCAAAATCTGGGAGATCACTGCTCATGCCTCTGTCTCCTGGGCTGTCAGCGCCAATTAATGGAGCAAGACCTGCCCATCCCCCCAGCTGGCAGGGCTCTCCCAGCCACTCAGTCCTCAGGTCTTCAGATGTCAGCTTTCCTGCCTCTGCCAGATGGAAATTGCAGAGGAAACATGTTATCCCCAAAATAGTGCCTCCCTTTGTGGCTTTGAACAGTTGTGTATCACTTGCACTCCTGCTGTGTCTGGCTTTAGGTGCATCTGGCTGCTCTGAGTATGGAGGGCTATTACTTCTTCCCAGAGCAGATTGTCCATACGATGGACAGACTTTGTACGTAATGACCCAATCTCTATAAAAAAATCCAAACACAGGAGAGGAGCTATTGAACCAACCTGCTGGATTGAGGTGGAGGCAACACGAGGCTGCTTCAGCCAGCCAGGAGCCCAGAAGGGGGGTCCACGCTGGCCCTGCTCCCCTTGCCTGGAGCCCACTGAGCCCCCACGGGTTGAGCTGGGTGTCTGTGATGCACCAAGGGGAGGCTGTAACTGCAACATCCCCACACTCCAGCCCTGGATGTGGGAGAAGGTGCTGGACAAGCCATGAGGGTGGAGGGATGGAAACCATGGCAGAAGGAAGAAAGGGAGCAAAGGAAGGTGACAGTGCTCTGGGTCTCCACTGAATCTCTGATTTAAGGTTAAACACAGGTCATAAACTTCAAACAAGCAGGTGGGAGAGTTTTCAAAGCATGCAGGGCCTTTTCCCTCCTCCTCTGATCCTGTGAGACCTGCCTGGGGAGAGTAGGCATGGGGAAGAGCTGACAGGGAAAGCAAAGCAGTGCATCCCCCCCACCCCTGAATACCAGCTCCTAATGAAATTCATACAAGTTTTAGGAAGTGATTGAGATGTCTGGAGTTTCCTCTACCTGTCATTGGCTTATTTCTAACAGAAACTGTAATGAGGTGCCTGGAGAACAGGATCATTTAGTTTTCTTTACAGTAATCACAATTTAGATACTCCATAATATAGTAAGAGCAAGAAGGGAACGGCAACTGGAACGGCTCGCTGGCTTGTCAGGCCTGATGAACTGCCACACAGTGACCAGGCAGCCCTGTCCTGCCATGTTGGGAATACAGCTTTGCAGTCCTATCTTGCAATGGAAACTGCCCATTGCTGTCCTTGCTGGTCAAGCATGCCGACCAGAGGCACAACTGCCTTGCCTCAGGGCACACAGCTTCTCAGCATGCAGCAAAAGCCAGCAGCTGCTGGATGCAAAAGTACATACTCCTTTCAGCTCCTACTGACTCAGCTGGGCCTCTCTGCAGACCGTTAGTCACCAGTGTGTGCCCAGCATGGCCTGAGCATCCCACAATGCTGAAGCCAGAGCACAGAGGAACGTCTGCCCTTGGAAAGTCCTGGCTGGCACCGCAGAGCATCACCTTCAATCCGGGAAATTTTACCTACAAACAATAAACACAGAGCTTGATGCACTAGCTTATATATTTTATACATAGACTTATCTGCAGCTATCTCTGCAAAACAAATAAAACCCCTCCTGCGCTGTGCTGGCCAGTGACCACTCATTCAGCTGTGTTTACATCTGGGCAGGGCTGGTGTTCACCAGATGGGCAGGAGCTGCAGATAATGTGTGTATAATGTATAGTGCAGAGCTCAGCCAAGCTGCACCCTTACCTACTCCTGCTCTGAAAATAAAAAAGTCCCTTTTACTGATTAAAAGGCCAGAAAAGGGCTTGGCGCTTCCTCTCACTGAGCAACTGCTGGCACATCAGCACAGGACAACTCTCCTGTTTTGCCTTTTCCTCTGCCTTTTGCTTTTTCCTGAACCTGCAGGGAAAAGAGCAGCAGCAGAAGTGAGGAGAAACCCACCACCACCCCTCTCCTCAGTGCAGAGCACTGGCTGCCCCAGGAATGTGTGTGGGGTCTGGGGCTTGTTGCCTCCAGCCCCAGGCAGTAAATCAGCTCAGGCACCACCACTGCTGCCAACTGATTCTGGTAGGAATTGGCATTCAACTGGTTTCACCTTCCCCTTACACTCACGTGGTTACAGCTTCGTAAAAAAAATGGGTTCGGTACCATTTGCCTCTGCCTTCAATTTCTCCAGCCAGTAATCTATATCTGCAGATGATGGAAAACTAAAGGACTGTCACCAAGGATATCCTAAACTCACACCCACAGCCATCTGCTGTCTACGGGGGCTCCAGGTGTCTTTGGTGTGAATTCAGCAGCATTCCTTGGCACGTGCCAGCCACTCAGGAGTTGCGCAGGGCTGATCAGCAACTCTATCTCCTTCCCATAAAGCCTGTGCTTCTCACAGCATCCTGCCCTGACAGTCTCAGCCATCTCCTAAAAATCTAGTTAATCATTTCCAGAGTGATCTGGGAATCTCAGCCAGCTCTGAAGTACAGCAGGAGCCAGGCTACTTAGATCTATCAGTGTGCATGCATGAAGGAGGAAGCTTGTCCAGCAAGGAGGATATCCCATGCTGGGAGATGTCCTGGGGAGAACATGGCAGGCAAAGAGGCGCCAGCCTAGGCAGGACCAGCCATGGCCCCAGTAGCTCTGCGGCAGGTGACTGGGGTGTCAGCTCCACCAGTGGCACTGCAGAGAGATAATCTGCTCTTTGATGATACTGATGTAGTAAATACTCAACAGCCGAAGTTATTAAGCAGGTATTCCTTTATTACAGTGGGTTCTCTCCCCCAAAATGCACACACACAAGAGTTGAAAATTCCGAAGGATATATAGATAGTATACATACATATGCACGAGTTTTCCAAGACAAAGCTGGAGTATTCAAATGATTTCCCAGAAATCATTTACATAGTTCCCACCCCAACTGTGCATGCTATGTAAAATGTGGTGGTGGTCATTGGGTGTTGTCTGGTGGTCGTTTGATGAAGGCTCGAAGTCTTCCTCGCTGGTAAACTTCTGACATTTTGCTAATTTCTGCTAAGCGGTATGCTTCGGGTGGTCACAACTGGTCTTTATAATCCCGTTGTCTTCCAGGCAGATCTTCAGCATCCTGCTGTTTTTATCAGTCCTCTACAGTTAGGTGGGCAAAAGGCTGAGTCTTAAAGGTACAGATTCATTATTAACTTTTTCTGTTCATCAATCCAAAAATCACAAATCCTTTTTTTACTGTGTTTTCTTCAGTAGCTTTTACAACTGCCCTTCATATTCCTCTCCAGTATCACCCCATCAGCTTTCTACTGTCTCTCAGCTGCCAGACACACTTAAGGTGCCTGCCAGGCTCCTGGCAGTGATCTCTTTCCATCCTTCAATCCCTCCTGCGCTGCACATAGCCCAGTGCTGCTGCAGAGAACAGCCGGGCTCATGGTCCCTGTGGTCCCATGTCACTGCTGACCCTAGAGCAGGGGCAGATGGTGCCACAGGGCCCCAGCTCTGATGTCTTGGATGCAATTAACAAGATAACAACTTGTGCTGGTGTCCTTTCCTGTGTCTATGGCAGTTACTAATTAATATATTTAAAAACTACAGATTGCACTTGTAGTCTTATACTAATTAAGCCTGCTGCAATGATTCTTTGTTGTAAAACTGGACTTAAAACCGTGGCTGCCCCTCTCAGGGAGGTGGGTGGGCTGTGGCCCCTCAGCATCCCTCAGTGCCTGCAACCACCCCGGCTCAGGCCAGGGCAGCCGCAGGGTCACCCGCCTCCAAGCACAGTAAAGCGCTGGGTCTCCAGCCCTCATCCACCCCCACTCCTGAAGGAATAACCTTTCCATTTACCTTTTCCCTTACTCCATTTCTCCCCTAACAAACCTAGATTACTACCTCATTCTCAGGTAATCACAGCTAGTCACTCTCATTTAGCTTTCACCCCCAATACAAAAGCAATCCCTAAGTGCCATATTTAGCACCAGGGTGTTCTCACTGGTGATGGTGGATATTTTCCTCTTGCTTCCCAAATCTTTCTTGATTCGCTGATGTTCCCACTGCTTCAGGATGGTGTTACAGGGCACTTTTCCATGAGAAAATGGTCCTAAAAGATTGGCTTTTACCTTATTTGCTATGATGTTCATGTGAGTATCCTCAGATCTGAGCACTGTCCTGCCCTTGTGAAGCAGAGCTAGGGGTGTGCGTGCCACCTAGGGCACCAGCTGCAGCATGGGATGCCCAGGGCACGTGTACTGGGACAGAAATGCTGTTCTAAATTGCCATCCACCTTCTTGGAACACGACCTGATGGCTCTGCTGGATGCAGTGTGGTGCTGGCTGGGTGTCTGAGCTCAAGCTCATTTAGCACCTCATTGACTACCCCTGCCTGGTGTTCATCTGGCTCTGCAAACTCTGCCATCATGGCAGGGAGCCACTGGGCAAGCGTTGGGGAGTGGTTCCTGCCCCGTGCCCTTGATCCCACGCAGCACTTCTGCGGCACCAAGAGTTTAACATTGATTTAATGTGGTTTCTTTCTATCAGTCCCAGACAGTTGGTTCTAGGGCACCCATGCACCTGGCATGGCGTGAGGGTAAATGCCCACGCAGAGCTGGGAGGAAGGAGCTCGCCTCTGCGGAACAGGTTTGGGGACAAAAGAAGAGGGAGGAAAGGGAGGAAGAGGAAGGGAGCACCTGCCCACAGAGTACAGGAATATTTTAAATATCCTCTTTTTCCTATTTCAGTCTAACAGGTTTTAAATAAAGCAACGTTTCAGCTGGTTTTGCCATTGTTAAAAAGAGGTTTTGGAAGTCTGGTACTACCTTACAATGGCAGGTAATAGACAGATCTATTGATAATGACACAGTGCATGTATGAATGAGCATTTAAAAATCTCTCTGTGCTGTGAAATACCAAACAGTGCCATTAAAAAATCCTTGCTAATACTGTGGGTGTGTGCTAAAACGTGTGTTTCTTTTCTTGCTAATTCTTCCAGGGCAGTGGGAAATGTTGCGGTGCAGCTGACAGCATCTCTCAAGTAATGAAATGCTGCGATTCAATGGTTTTCCACACTAGCAAAGGCATCACCTTCTTTCCATTTGTATTCCTCCAAGAGGCTTGGCAAGATGAGAAAAGCTACTTCAGAAGCAATTGCGATGTGTCTGCGATTGGCTTGTGGGTTTGGGGCTTTTTTTTTTTAAGGCTTTATCTGCTGTACACCTCTTCTTATGCTGGAGGGAATTTATTGAGTGGTAAATAGCTAATTTCATTAGCAGATTAATTTCTCCATAGTGTGAGTTCTACTGATTGAATCACAGAGTAAAAATGCTAAAAAGAAGTTTGATTCTAAGCTTTTTGAAGGGTTACCAAAGTGCCATTTGCAGAGATTTGTATAGGTCTGAGTTAGAGAAAGGTGACAAATTCTGAGGAAGTCTAGATAGGAGAAAATGAAGATGACTCAGGTTTAAAACCAGTGGGGTTTCTTTTCTCAGATATTGTCATTGTTGCACAAAAGAGTGTCTGCAAGTCCAACTCAGGGAGTGAACCATTAGCTCAACAGAAGGGCAGTGGGGGACAGCACTATTAACTGACAGTTTGCATAGTAAAATGATTTTCTCTCTGCACTAAGGCATTTATCTCTGAGTTTTACATGATGAACGTGCAAAGCACAGATTTAAGGGCATCTGATAATGTTAATCCAATTATAGTTCTATTCCAACATCCCTTAAATGCTTCTTCAGTTCTTTTATCAAGAGACTTAATTCTCTATTATAATTGAATTGGACTTATGAGGGAAATACCAGTTCTTGTTACTGAAGAAACTGAGTGGTTCATCTTAGCCCAGTGTTATGAATTCCGAGGATCCAACAGCCTATTCTGTGTCCCTCCCTGTAAAGGAATTGTAGAGACTATTCTTATTGATTTTTTTTTCTTTTTGCTTACCAGCCCACATGCTTAAAATCTAAGTTCTAGCTCCCAAGTTATCATGCATCACAGTAATATGTGTGATGTTCATGTATTAAATGACCAGGTAACAATAGCTGACTGAGGACAGCAAGCCTGTCATGATTATAGAATTGACTGTACTTGATTATAAATGGAAATTGAGGACCAGTGACATCAAGAGCTAAAGTACACAGAGATTTTGGTGCCTAGTTTGCAATGCCAGTGACTTGGTTTCCCAGACTACTCAGCACCATGTTGTAGGCCATGCTGGACGCAGAAATCCTCTGGCTCCATTGCTTTGAGCTCATTTCTGAGACTCCTTGAACTCTCTGGTTTTCCTTGAACAGGTGCTTGTGTATCCAGCTGGAAGCGCTGATGACAGCAGCGGGCAGGCTCTGGCGCTTTCCTTTTCCACCGCCCGTGCTCTGAGCTGACATAAGCAGTCTGGTGGAGGGGAGATGTCTCGTACTGCAGGTGAGTGAGAATAATGGAACACTGGGGAATTAAATTCCCAGATATTGCAGGCAATAACGTGATGCCAGCTCTTTCATCAACTCATTTTCTCTTGGAAACAAGCTAGATTTACTGCTGTTCCAACACCTCATCACAGTTATGCTTAGAAACCTCAGATGTGCAGACAGGGACTACCATCCTCTTGTACCAACACACTTAGCATGTCTTGCTCCTTACCTAAATTTCACCATCCTGGTGCGATGACTGTGTAGGACTTTTCCCTTCTTGCAGCCTTTGGTCACAAACAGGGTCTCGACATCTCACCTGTCCACTGAACAGAAATCTCCTAAGAGCCTCTGTCTTTACCAGCCTGTTGAATCCATCACTTTGAAAGTGGGTTGCTGGAAGCATACCTGTATTTCAAAATCTCACCAGAGCCCTTCTCAGCCCTCCCAGTGCCTTCCTACCCACCCACCCAATCCAGTCCTCTTCTCACAATGTATTATCTTTGCTTCTATCTTAATTAGGCCACCTACATTTGCAGGACTGACAAAATGGGGCTTTGGGATGATATTTAACTCTTTAATGTATTATTTCCCTGTCCAGAGGGAGGCCACACAACTAGGTCATCCCTAGCAGCTGTCCAGCCTGTTCTGAGCAATTTCTAAGACAAAGATAATGTAATTTCCCCAAGAAGCACTAGAAGGGGCCTCCACTTAGGGAGGTTTGTCTATCAGCCTGTATAAGCCTTCCTTGCTGCCAAAGATGATAACGTCACCCATCATCACTGACCTTTGAGAACAGCTCATTATAGCACCGCTTAGCACAGACACATGGTTAGCATGCTCCCTCTGGTCTTTTGCATATGAAACAAACTCAAGGGCTTTAATTTTTCCTCATAGATGAAAAACTATCTGTTTTTTTTCTCTCCTGGACTCTTTCAAAATTGTCTGCATCATCCTTTAAGTGCGGCCCCACAGTCCAGACACAATGCAAGCTAAGGCTTCAGCATGGCTTAGCCTGGAGCAATGATTATATCCCTCCCCATACTAACATGACCCTGTTACCATCTTCCAGGGTTATCTTTGCTTTTTATGCAGCAATATCACAATTTGATTCTTATTCTGTTTGGAGTCCAGCTGTAATGGAGCTGTTTGGAGTCCAGAAGTGCTGCTTATGCAGGTATTTTTCATTTCATTTGTGTTTATTTCCCTCCTGAATGCAGTATTTTCCTCTTCTTTTTTTTTGCAGCAGTTTATCTCACTGATTCCTGACCTTCCCTCCAGTTAATCAAAATCAGTTTTGAATTCTAATCAGGCCTCCCAGCCTGCAACCCTGGCGAGCTGATGCATTCACTGGTTTTATAAATGTAGACTCTAATCCCTTTGTTAATTGCATTTATGACAATATTTGTCAGAAACAGCCATGAGAGACTCCTGCTGGCCTCCCCTCCATTCCTCCAGGTTTGACAACCTATTGATATTTTCTGTTCCCTCCTGCTCAGAGAAAGCAATCAATCAAGGCTGCATACTCTCTCCAGTACTTTTGGGGGCTGCCAGTGCCAGTGGAAGTATTTAATGACATGTGAGGGGATTAGTCACTCCCTTCTTCACAGAGAAGTTCCCCAACCTGCAGTAGTCCTGTGCTCACTGAAAGTAGCCAATTCGCTTCCCCCTAAATTCCCCTTGGCTGGTGATTGCCTCCTGATGGCCCACTCAGTTGAAGACACAGCATTCAGCACTAATCACTTTGCACATGCAGTCAATTGCTTTGATTTCATGATCAGCCTGAAGCAAACTGAACTACATAACCGCCTGTGGCACAGGGACACACAGGCCACCCAGTTACTATGACAATCATGTTCCTCTCCAGACTGGGAAGAATTTTTGTGTCCTGAGAAACAGTGCAGAAGTGATGGAATTGTGCAGTGCACAGCCACAGTCCCCTGTGGCATGGGGGGGGGGGCTGTGCCACTACCCATGGCACACACAGCATCAGCAATCATGGTATCTCACAGCAGTCACACACCTTCTGTAGCATGGAATATTTATTAGAATGCTCAGTCACTTCAATGCCTTTGTAAAATAAAATCATCAAATAAGAATCCCAATGATTAAATTTATTATTGTCAAATGTTTGGCTGTAGGCACACACTCAGAAATGTAGTATTTTATACCCTTTGTTTAGATGGCCAACTTGAAAATACCAGACAGTCACTTGCACTCTAATGACAATGAACATAAATGCACAATGCTGGCTTGAAATAAAACCTGAAATCATATCAATTCAGTGCCAAAGAAACAATAATCCATCATGGAGCACATTTCATATGAAAAATGTGAGCAGTATGAAACAACCCAGCAATGTGAAGGGACCTGGTCAGTTCTTCCTGAAAATATTTTGGCCACGATGGCATCAACCTGCTCCCTCCCACACATTCACAGAATCACAGAATCCTCTAGGTTGGAAAAGACCTTGAAGATCATCCAGTCCAACCATTAACCTAACACTGACAGTTCCCAACTACACCTGATCCCTCAGCGCTATGTCAACCCGACTCTTAAACACCTCCAGGGATGGGGACTCCACCACCTCCCTGGGCAGCACATTCCAACGCCTAACAACCCGTTCTGGAAAGAAATGCTTCCTAATATCCAGTCTAAACCTTCCCTTCTGCAGCTTGAGGCCATTCCCTCTTGTCCTATCACTTATTACTTGGTTAAAGAGACTCATCCCCATCTCTCTGCACCCTCCTTTCAGGTAGCTGTAGAGGGCGATGAGGTCTCCCCTCAGCCTCCTCTTCTCCAGACTAAACACCCCCAGTTCCCTCAGCCGCTCCCCGTACGACCTGTGCTCCAGACCCTGCACCAGCTCCGTTGCCCTTCTCTGGACACGCTCGAGTCATTCCATGTCCTTTTTGTAGTGAGGGGCCCAAAACTGAACACAGGAATCGAGGGGCGGCCTCACCAGTGCCGAGTCCAGGGGTCAGATCCCTTCCCTGTCCCTGCTGGCCACGCTATTGCTGACACAAGCCAGGATGCCATTGGCCTTCTTGGCCACCTGGGCACACTGCTGGTTCCTGTTCAGCTGGCTGTCAATCAACCCCCCCCCCAGGTCCCACTCTGACTGGCAGATCTCCAGCCTCTCCTCCCCAAGCCTGTAGCGCTGCTGGGGGTTGTTGTGGCCCAAGGGCAGCCCCCGGCATTTGCCCTTATGGAAACTCCCCCAGTTGGGCTCAGCCCATGGCTCCAGCCTGTCCAGGTCTCTCTGCAGAGCCTCCCTACCCTCGAGCAGATCAACACTCCCACCCAACTGGGTGTCAGCTCCAAACTGACTGAGGGTGCACTCGATCCCCTCGTCTAGATCATCAATAAAGATGTTAAACAGGAGTGGCCCCAAAACCGAGCCCTGGGAGACACCACTCGTGACCGGCCCCCAACTGGATTTAACTCCGTTCACCACAACTCTTTGGGCCCGGCCATCCAGACAGTTTTTTACCCAGCAAAGCGTGTGCCCATCCAAGCCACAAGCAGCCAGTGACATTCACACCAGTAAGGCTTGTCCTGATCTCATGCAGCCACCCTTGCTGTAGTAGTTCACCGTGGTCACCAAAAAGAGTTAGAGACAATATCTGGCAGGAAGGCTACCCCCACGGAAACCTTCCCTGATCATTTGCCCAATCTGCTCTAACAGTCCATGGTGACCTAACAGTCTTCTGTGACTTTTTCCATTTGACCCACGTGTGTGTTGAAGCCTCAAAGTGGGTCCTGGTACACTAGCTGAGGCCTTATTATTTTGAGAACAATGAAATCATTATCTCAGGTGGCCTATATTCAAAACTTCTACTTAGACACCTTCCCCTCTATGTCTATTCTGTGATCCAGTATAACCTCTGACACTGTTTCGCAGAATTGCTGCACAGCCAGAAAGTACTGCAACTATGCAGTAGTTTTTGTTACTTAAGAACTCTTAACTATTTGTCCTGACTGAATTTGTTCCTGTTTCAGGTATTTTTTCCAATTCATAAAAATAATTTCAAGGTTTAATCCCATCTTTGGAAGTGATTAAACTATCTCCAGTTGATATAATCTGCTAATTTAATAGCCATCTTTTATATATTGTGTCATCAGTGGGAATGACTGAATAATACCAAAAGGAAGACAGGTTCCTATGGAATATCAATTGCTGTATTTTTCCAGCTTGATGATGAAAGACAGATAGCATTTTTCTGAACAGTCTAACCAGTTTTGTAGTATTTCATAACACTTCAAATGAGGCAGTTATCTCCTGGTTTGCTTTTAAAATGTCATGTTAAAGCAGCTATTTCCCACTTTTATCCTGAAGCTCATTATATTGCTTTTCAAGAGAATAGTTTCAAAAGTGTGTATTATTATCAAATTTTTATTGGTAGATGTAAACCTAAGTCTATTTTTTTTTTTATTGACTATTTAATTAAGCAATTATCCCTCTTCTGTGAAGCCGGAAGGAAAAAAACATGGAGCATTTCAGTTTTCCCTAGATTTACTATTTGCTCATTCTTTTGTTAAATAATGGACTCAACTTTTTTTCCCCTTTCTAGCATGAGTTTTACTAGACTTCAGCAGTAATAATTTATTTTATGTTTTTCTGTCCTCTTTCACACATAACTGTGCTATCTTTTACATTTATCCACACCAACATATTCTCCTTTTCTATCCTTGCTGATTCTTCTGTTTGAAGAACTGCTAGTCATGATAGCCTCTTAATTATGCTCCCTACTTTCCCACTGCATTGGCATAATTTGTCATTGTGTGTCCTTTTATTACTTCTCAAAGATCATAATAATTTATCATTCTGATTGTTTCAGCCATTTTATAAAGTATGCTGGAGTGAATTTCATCTGTCCCTACTTAGGTGAGAATTTCCAATTTTTCAAAACATGTCTTTTCAGTGAATACCTGCTCTCCTGAACTCTGTTCCTCTCCTTCAAATACATCCCCGGGGGACCACACTTAACCTTTTCGTGTATACAAGTGAGCTGATTTGATAGCTTGCCATCTTTGCCTAAAATTACAAAATTCTATTTTGTAACTAAGATCAAACCAGTTTCTTCTTCCAGATTAGTGAATAATTTCTCACTAGTGAGAATCAAACCTAAAATAGTCGCTCTCAAATTACATCCTCCATGAGTGTCCTTCCTAATTTGTAGGAACATTTGTACAGTTTGCACTGTGCCATAACATTTTCTGCATGCATTACAAAGAAAATATCTGTTCTAAGATGGACACAAGAAGAAGAGAGCTTTTGTCAAGGCCAACAGTTCTCCTTTCAGGACAACTCATCTGTCACCTAATGTTGCATTTTACCTTTCTTAAACATAAATACTCTCTGCTACTCATAGTCATGGCAAATTATCAAGTTTTTGTAGCAGCTAGCATTTCTTGGGAAGGAATAGGATTTCTGTGTTCTATTACTCTTACAAATAAAGCCAGAAGTAAAAATGGCTGTATGTAATATTTTGAAGAAATTCAAGTTCTGACCATTCACTCTCATCTCTAATACTGGGATGACTGAGGCTACTAGGTGAGTCTACATAATGATTCTCATACACATTACAGAATCAAGATGTCAAACATACAGGGAATGTCACAAGTCTGGAAAAAGTCTCCTTTACCCACTAGAATACTTAGTCCACTGATCACACCTATTTATTTCCATTACATATGTTAGAATTTGAAGTCAATACCAAACAGAAGAAAAAACAGCAGTGCAGAATAGAACAGGCTGGTACTTAGGCTGGATAGAAACCCAATTTTGATTAAGAAATACCTATCTTTAAAAGTTCCTTCACTTGTTAAATAAGTTATTCAAATAATTTTGAGACTGATCTTTGGATTAGTGAAAGGTGTCAATGAAATGAGAGCTAATAAATTACTCTGAATAAAAGAAGTTTGTAGTTTTGGCCTTAGAATGGACACCTGTTAAATATATGGGCCACACGGAACCAATACAAAGGTCAGCATAAAGATTTGTGTAACCAAATGAAACAACAGAAATACAATATTAATTCAGTTATTGCTAAAGCACCAACACTGTAAGTATGAAAAATAAATGCAGAAGATGGAAGAACACCACCAGCACTCAGTAGACATAAACATTCTTTATGATGCACTTTCATCAAAATTTATAGTTGCCAGGTATCAAATTTCATTCATGCAACATCAATCCACTAAGAAATACGTATTTTGGTGAGAAAATTAAAGTCCATATTTATGTAAAAACCGCTTTGAAATAAAAATAAAACAAGATTTATTTTTACAAAAAAAGTTCTTTTTTTGTTTTTTGTTTTTTGGGTTTTTTTTACTAACAGAATAATTATCTGGAAAAATTAATTTCCCACATGAGATAGTTAAAGGAAGTTAAATATATTTAAAAATGGAAGATTCTGCATTTACATAGTTATATGCCATTAATATTGAAGATAAGCTTTCTGGCAAAAAACTTCTCATGCTTAAAAAACGCACCTTAGTTTTATACTGTACTTTACAACATACAGTAGTAAGAAACAGAAGTAATAAACAGGTTATATGCAAAGAAAAAAAAGGTACATTACAAGACAGTTACAACTGTGACACAAAGAAATTAAAATGTTTAGTTTTAACAGTATTTGAAGGCAATTCACAATCATTTCAGGAGTTTTGTGAAATTTAAGGCCATTAGTTCTAAATAAAATGTATCTGACACAAACTCACAAAACCATGTTTTTTGTAAAAACTGTACATGCAAAACCATTTTATAATTATATACGAACAGGCATATAATAAAATTTTTGGGCAGATCCGTACACAAAATTGTGCACAAAGCAACATGGTTGTGCAATTTTTAAACCAGTTAATTAACATTATCATTCATGCACCCTTAATGGAAATGTGATTAAATGACAATATTAAACCCAAATATTAAGAGCCAGCATCCCTTTGAATGGGTAATCTAGACAAAAAAAGTTACAATTTTAAATTAGGTTTAAAATGGTCAATTATAAAATATCTGCTGTAATCACTCCAAAAGACTTTTCTGATACAAAATTTCCAGTGCATTAAGGAATGCATGGTATGATTTAATGAGCTCAGTGAGTCAACTATCATACTCTGATAGTTCTGATCTGAGGTAATTTTCTTTAATTACTTATAGCAAGTAACTCTTCTAGTTTGCTTCAGTAACTACTTAAAAAGACTGTAAACTTAGACAAACTTAGAAATTGGAGAATCTCTGAAAAAATACACATACCTCCCCCTCAAAGTTTGGAGTTAGTCATAAGTCATATGCAATTGTGTTATTCACAGTTTAGGAGTTTATTCTCAAACTGTGAGATGAATGGATTACTTAGCACTGATTGAAGCAATTCAGGTATTGGAAAACATGTATTATTTGTCCTTTTCTTAGTTTTCATTTGTATTTGTCTGGACAAACATTCAAAGAGATATTGCTTCTCTCATTATCTTGTGACAAACTATTGCAAGCTAGGAGACGTGAGTCAATGTTCCAAACTTTTATTCTTAAGAATAGTTATAAAAGTACTGAAATTTAAAAATAGTAACATGTAAACATTGATACAGAGTAATAGCATTCCTATACATTTATATACACACAGTATCCAGAGAGGACAATATCTTCTGAGTTGAAATCCCAACTTGTGCTTTCCCCTCCAATAAACATCGTAAGGGGTTTTGTTGTTGGTTTTTTTTTAAAAAAAAAAAAAAAAAGAAAAAAGGGGAGAACATCAACATTTTTCTCCTAGCATTTAAGCTTTCCAGTTGCTCATGCAACCATAGGAGAATTTTGGTATGTGAAGAAAATTTTTCTAGCTCCAAAATGTTATCAGAAGCTACTGCTGCATCCAGAGACTCTTGACTTGTGATAAATGCTAAGCACTTTGGAGCAGTCATATCTGAGTCTGCAACACGTGAATTGGGGGTGTATAGGGTGGTGGTGCAGGTGATGGCTTTATTCCTCTGACTCTCATGTAGGACAGAAACTGCTCTGGGATCTCAGCTAAAACATCTTTAGCAAGTCTTGCCATACTTAAAACGTGGTTTCCACTTCTGTCAATGTAATCTCGGAATGGCACAAACTACAAAACAAGAGAGATGTTCACACAAGTCATTATGCAGAAACAAAATACATCTGCTAATATAAAAATAAGAAAGTTTTATCTAGGGAGTTAGAGTACATGAATATGCTACCTTACATATTTTATATATAAGTATTTTGTATTTTATATTATATATTTAATATATACACATTAATCTCAATTTTCAAAAATCCACCTTCTAGTAGAAAGTGTCATACTTTCACTTGGGTGAAGCTCTTCATGTAAGCCATGGCTAGCTCAGACTGCTAATTATGTGTTTCACTGGTATATTTGGTTTCTCTCTCAACCCTTTTCATACAAGGAGGTAACTGTCTCAGAAAGCTATTCTTCGTTAACATTTCCTGCTCATGGGGCTCTCCTACCAGACTGCCCCTGCTCTGGCAGTTTGTGAATAGAATTTTTACCATCTGAACTGAACAAAACAGAAAGGATGACTTTATATTCTTGACCATTTTGCATTATACCTAGTAGAAATATGAAGCACCTGAACACTTTTTATATGATACTAACAAACGTGTTTTAAAAATCTAAGCAAAAAGGATTGGATTAAAAAAAAAGAGCTTGTTACGTGATACCCAGATCTGCAGATCTAACCTTAAAAAGTTAGCTCTGGCTAGGATTTTGTAATAATTAATTAAATGCTTGTGCTGCTGGTATAGAAAAAAGAAACAACCTAGGCTCCTTGATTTTTATTCACAATAGACAGCATGCAGAGATATAGTGAGTTAAGCTAGCTAATAGGTTATGCCAAAGGGAAGGCTGATTTGAAATTCTGCTTCTTGCTCAGATTCTGGAGCATATCTCAGGGCAACATCTGGGTGAATTTTCAAAATTGGGATTCAATGTCCAAAGCTACTTCTGATACTGATATGCTAGGCAATGCTGTGCTGGAATTCAAAGCCTTATGGTGCCTTTCCCTCTGAACCCCACCCCAAACCAGGAAATATTTAATTGCTAACTGTTGTACTCCAGGATAAAACTAGAACTGACTGAGAAGTCAGACCCACAGATCTCGTATCTTCTGGCTGAACTCTAAAATCTGAAGACTCTTTTGCCCATTATACCAACCAGACAAATTTTGCTTTCTTGGATGCACAGCAACCAAGGCTATAGATTAAATTCCATTTATCTAAAAAGCACTGAAGATTTCAAGATTTAGAGGAACACTGTATTACAGTGAGAGTTTAGCCTACAGTGTATTTCTGAGATCCTGATAGTTTTCCAGGAAAGACAGAAATAACCAAATCTAGTAAATATATGAAACAAATAAAAATCTCTTGGGGAAGAAACCCAACCAAACAATCAGAAAACCAATCAAACCCAAACCCAATGTTTCAGCAATAAAGAATCTGAACTTAATTAAATCATTTTTACAACAACTTTGGAAAGCACTTCACACCCTGGATTTACAAAACACATGTAGGCATCAATCTCCTACTAAAAGGTGTTTAGAATTCAAGTAAGAGATGACTCTTTACATAACTCTCTTGAAAATGGTCTCAAATTGCCATATAAAAGGTTTCAGGATTAGGTATTTGAACTACGTTGAATTAAACTGAAATCTGTCACCAAATTAAGCGTGAACAGCTACTAATTAGGGCATTCCCCAGGAAGCAGTAGATCTGTAGTTTCTTAGCAGATGATGACCTAGTCACAGAACTGTTAAAGCTAGAAGTGATCTCTAGAGATCCTTCAGTCCAACCCTGATGCTCAAGCAGAGCCAGCTACTGCAGGCTGCCATAGTCAGTAAGACTACAAGAGTAGTGAGCAATGAGAGTAGCCTTTATTCCAGATAGGAGCATCCTTTAGCTCTTCACTGTGTTGTGTTCAAGAACATATCAGGCATAAGGGCAGGAGCACAACGGGCAAAAAGGAAACTGATTTTAGGTCATTAAGCCAGGAAGCAAGTATCTGCACTTCCATAATTAGCTGTCTTAACTATTTCAGTGTTTACTCAGTAACTCTGCAATACAAGAGACAAGCACATACTGTGATATTTATTAGTACTGACTCTTACATTTCATAGAAAAAAGCTCTAGCAGTTTTAGAAGCCAGTCCAGCACTGTCCTGTTTCAAGAGGCTGTTCCTTCTTAAACTCTATCAACTTCTCTGTAAGAATACATCTGACTGTCCCCAGAACCATGAAGTCAGAAGAATAACAAAACAAAACAAGCATCTCTGTAGCCTCCTGGTTTACACATTCAGCTGGGAAGGGATAAGCTTAGTGTTGATTTCCCCCTCATGCAGTTATTAATTTTCTAATGTAATATGCAGTCTGAGTTAAAGAACAAAATGTGTCCCATCCCAAGAGATCATCCTACCTGTTAGTCTGCAGACATGTAAACTCAGACCACTGTTCTGCAGCAAAGGGAGGTTATTTCAACAGTATAATTGCTGAAATGCAATTATACAACATAGATGGCCTGAATTAGTTCTCCCTCCCCTCACAGTACATAGATGTTGGAGGAACTGGAGGAACTATGGACAGATAAGCATACATACAGATAGATATACAAGGACAGCTGGCAGTGACAGCAAGGCCTAGGGCTGACATGTAGAAGTAGAGATGGCAGAGGAATAGAATGAAAGATGTAGGAGAAACCAAAGGGAAACTGATGGAATGTAAAGTGCTCTTTCTATAGTTTAAGAGTTTAATTTAAAAGGTTAATATACAAAAATTTCAAGAGAAACAACAGGTACGTTACTATGAGTATTTTCCTAAAACTTCTTAAATAGAAAAAGGATAACAAAGGAGCACAAATGAAATAAACCGAGGAATAATTAGTACAAATGTAATACAGTCCCTAAAATACGTATGTATACCAGCGAGGAGGGAATAACAAAGGTCACATCTTTATATGAATTGCAGTCAGTAGTAAGTATAATAGATACAGTGACTCACTGTTAGAGGAAAATCTTTCCTTTACTAATTTAATTAAAATATTTCACAATACTGACTGTTAAATTATCAGTTAATTTCATTAGCTAATTTTAACTAACCTAATATACCAGAAAGATAAACTTCTTATATTTGAGTAGTTAATTTTATAAAAGCAAATCAGTTTTGTCCTGCCAGATATAAAATAAAGGTCATATTGTACCTAAAGGGTTTGACATTATCCATTTTTATTTATTTAGCTAGCCTATAATGTACTTGTTAGTATTTAGGCAGAAAAGGAACACAAAATAATACTGCCTTCAGGTAATTCAATATGGCTTGGGGAAAAGTTCTGACTGAAATATGTTACTAGTAAATAAATGTTTTATCACATTTCTGATATGCAATTAATTCTATAAAAATACAAAAGGATATTCATTGCATATTATTTTTATTTCTCAGCAGAAATTAGAATATTTCTGATGCAAATAATTTTCACAAATCTTGTTTATAACGTTTGAAGAATTATTCATTTATGCACTTTGAATGTAAAAAGAGCAGCTTTTGGAGCTGCTGTTGTCTGGAGAAATTCTGCATAATATGTTGCAAATTTTTAAATGCATTTAAACATAAGTGCAATGCATGCCAGTGATATCTGAATTAGCTTTAAAATATCTGACAATGCACAGGGATTTGCAGAAATACTAGTTTGGGATCCAGAAGCACTTCCAGATCTGGAGGCAGATCTCCACGTGTTGCTCTGTTGAACAGCACTGAGACATACAGCATAACAGACAGCCCCTTTCTAGCCCAATATGGCCTACCAAGGAACATTATAAGGGCTCTGACAAAATGAAAAACATTATTTCTTGCCTCCTGTTCAGCTGTCCACTTTCTCCTCAACCCTACTTCTATACTTACCTTACTTCTTCCCTACTTCTATAATTACCTTAACACTGACTAAAGCACCCAGCATGTCTTACTTGTCTTAATAGTTTTGATATGTCACTCTACCACCAGCTGTTTTCTCTGTATGTTACAGAAATGAAAAAAGCCTCTTTTTCAATTATTAGAAAAAGTAATTCAGGAATCCATGACCTTCTTTAATGTATATCCATACAGATTATGAGGGCAATTTAGCTACTTTCATCTTATTCTAATTTCTGATCCCCATTTAGGAAAAAAAAGAAAAGAGGAAATTTTAATGTAGTATTTAAGACTGAGAAGAAAGATCTGATCACTTTAATTTCCATATATTTATGAAGACTTGTTTATTTTGTATTCTAAACAAAAATAACTATACAATTAGGTGTCATATACATGTTCTGAACACTTCCTTGGATTGAGATATTGTATCCATCAGCAGTTACCAAATCCTTAAACATTCACATACTGGTATTTGTAACATTAAAAATTCTGAAAAGTTTCAGTTCCTACATATATAAATGAAAAAAAATACACACATTTCAAAGTTAATCAGCTGCAATCTGACCTTAATTATTATTAAAATACTATCACCTGCAATATGAGCTATTCATATAGCTCAGTTATTTTTTTATGTATGTGTATATATATTCTACTAACCAACAATAATATAAAAATCCAACCTGGATTGGAAAGAAATAAGTGAAAATAAGCAAGAGGAAAAATAAGTGAAGACTATGAATTTTGACAAATAGGAGGAATAAAGGGAGAAGAAGGAATGGCAGATATAAAGTAAGGTTTGAACCTAAGGATGCCTGTCAGTGTTTAAGAGGCATTTGGACAATCTCCTTAATAACATGCTTTAAAACTTTTGGTCAGCCCTGAATTGGTCAGGCAGTTGGACTAGATGACTGTTGTAGGTCCTTCCAACTAAAATATTCTATTTCATAAATGTATTCAGATACTTCCAGCAGAAGATGCCTTCCATAAAAGACTTAGTTTAGACAGGTATCATTCTTTCTACGGTAGAAATTTTTCAGTAGTTTGCTGATTTTCAAATGTCAACTTCTTTAATACTTTACTTAAGCAAGCAGGGAATAGTGTGTTGAGCCATCAAACGTCTTTCTCTTTCTTTGGTTCCACTCTAGTGTCCCAAGAAAATAAAAAACGCATAGCTAGTTAATTTTATTTGATTGAGAAAATAACTATGAAACAAATTCTGCGCAGGGTGGGTAGGTAATCAGAAGGCAAGATGGGGTGCCTGGAGCATGGATGAAGTACATAATTTGGACAACCTGTGGAGTTCTAGAAATCTGCATCTCTGAGGGGAGGGGGAATTAAGGTATGTGTGTATGTACATGCAAAACTGCTATACCACCCTGTCAGTAGTTGCATAGATTTGAATGACAACTACTAGGCTGACTGAATGACTAGAGAGAGCAGGAACAGAATCAGAGGACTTTGGCAGTGAAATGGAGGTGTCTGTGGAATACAGATGAGATTAGCACTCTTTTAGGGCTTGATTCAGTCATGTAAACACAGATCATAGAATCGTAGAATGGTTTGGGCTGGAAGGAACCTTTAAAGGTCACCTAGTCCAACCCTCCCTGCGATAAGCTGGGACATCTTCAACTAGATCAGGTTGCTCAGAGTCCCATCCAACCTGACTCTGAATGTTTCTATGGATGGGACATCAATAACTTCTCTGGGCAACCTGTTCCAGCTATAATCTGATGTTCCTTAAATCACGAGACAACTGCATTGTTGTGTGTGGCAGATGCAACATAGGAACTGGGAGACATTCATGGTCTTCTGGATTTGCAGTTAAGAGACAAGGAAAGATACCCTAGGCTTTTCAAATGCACTCATTAGAAGTCTCAGTATTACTGACTTCCACAAAAGTTGCAGTTTTTCGTTATGGAACCACAGTGAGATTGCAGTACAGAGGCAACTAACTCCTCTCCCATGGCTGTATAACCCCAAGACCCTATCAATGTGCTGCCAGTTAGGGGTCATTTCCTAATGAATGCAGATCCACAACTGTGTGTTATATAAAAGCTTATGGGTATCACAGTTTCTGAGCTTGTTATGAACACCCCAAGATAAAGTATGTCAGTGCTAAGGTATTATGAAAGTCAGGAATATAGAAATAAGAGTTCAAAACAAACAGGATCAGCAAAATCTATTAGAGTAAATTTGTTCTCCCACCTGCACAATGTCTCTTTCTGCAAACTTTCCTCTTGAAGAAATCCTCACTACATCACCATCCAGTTCTTCCATAGCTTAAAAAAAGATAAAAAATGAATTAACCTATGAGTTCAGCTACACAACAAAAACAGTCTTACTGAGAAAAAGCTTTGTTCTATTTATACTTTGAGGCAACAAAACCAACAATTGTTATTTAGGTAACTCTTTAAGATCATTTGTGCTACAAAATACATCATGTTTTATTGTTATTTTGCAGACCATTATAAGGTCCTTATCCTTCCAGCTGTCAAACCAGCAAGTATATCTGTTTTGGTAAGGCTACATTTATACTTTCATAGGTGGAGAAGAATTAATCTTCACCAATTATTCTTACAGAAGTTACCACAGGATATAACACAAAGCGGTAATAACTCACATTCATACTGGAAAAGTAATGACTGTTATAATGCATAGGAATGAGGAGTTCTTAAAAAGAAAAATTATTAAATTCATACTATCAGGAGCAAAGTTCAAGCCAAACAAAAGAGCATGTTTCTTCAAAGAAAAAATTAGTAGGTCTGTAGGGCACATTGCCAGATGATGCCGTTGACACAAAAAATGTACATGTGTTCAAACCAAGAGACTCAAAAAGTATTTGAAGGAGAGATCCACTGAAAATTTCCAAAACAGACATAAAGCACATCCCGCTCAGGAAATTCAAATCTAAAACAATATTCAGGGAAGTATCATACTTGGTTATTCTGTTCTTCATGTTCTCTAGATAACCACTCATGGCCATGTCAGATACAAAACACTGAGCAAACCAGACTCTTGATCTGACCTGTTATAGTCATCCTTACTTCCTTAAGTAAAGCTCTGCCCAATGTATGTGCCATCTCTCTGAGATCCAGACTTTTAAGAACCCCTCTGGTAGCCCCCAGGGGCTGGAAGATCTAGGGGGCAGTGATATCTGGAGAGGAGTAGCTTAGTCTCTCTACAGCAGAACTGAGGCTGGACTGGCATTTGAATTATAAGACTGTGTGCCTGGAACATACACCCTCGTACACAAACACTTCTTCAGCATCCACATCTGCTGACGCGGAAGTCCTAGACACAACTCACATCAGACATGGAGTCTGCTGTTTCTTCCAGAAGGAAGTTCTGCAGATGGAAAAGTAATTTCTCTGCCCTCTTGGGCATTGAGGGAATACAGATCTGGCACACATCTAACAGGTGAATTTCACTGAGGCAGGTATACTCAAAGATATGTGGGTCCAAAGATGGTAACTGTACCCTTTAGTACAAACAGAATCCTGCCTTAAAAAAATGATAGGGACGACACCCAAGAACTCTACAAAGAGGACGTCCAGAAGTAAAAAGAAGACAGAATCTATATATCCTGACTGAGTTAAGGGGAACCTGGGCAAACTCAATGACTGGACAAACAGGGAGAAAGGGAAAAGGCAAAGGAGGCGTGAGAGAAGAGTAACATACAACTAAAGTTGAATTCAGGGGTAAAAATGAAGTTTGAAGATTTCCCTTATATGCATTTATGAAGATAAACCCTTTTCTCACTGTTTGTAGCATACAATCATCTGAACTGTATGCATCCACCTGGAAAATCTCTTCAAGGAATAAGATACTTAAAATTATCACTAATATACCACTTGTGAGAAAGCATAAAGAAGTCAACCTCGAATATTTTGTTTGTTTGTTTTCCTCTTGTTTTCATATTCTTTGAATATTTGTACAAGAATTAACATTTAAATCATTAACGATTCCTTACATTATACATCTGTGGTAGTACTAAGTATATTTCATGTACAAAAGAAGGTATACTGTCTAACCAGAAGTATTAGAATTAAAAAAAAAGATGTAGGACTTTGAGGAATAGATACACAAGGAATGTCTCCACTTCATAGTGCAATGATATATACACAATGACACTTAATAATTATCTGCCCAAATAACTAAAGCAGCTTAGTTACTGCAATAGAAAGTGGTGCTCCTGAACATCACATGAAAGAATATGTAAATAATTGTGGTAATTTCTCTCCTGCTGTAATATTCTCTTAATGCTGCTATACAGTAAGGCTCACTCCTGTTATCTAGTGAAACACAATTTAACCCAGATCACCTCCTCAAATACATTTATTTTTCTCAGTATTTTATTACTGCAGTAAGAACAGATGATCAATATTTTCAGTCAACTGACACTTCACAAGGCAACTAAATATCCACGTTGAAGAAATTCAACATTACTTAAGTATACTTACTTTACTGTGGGGTTTTTTTCCACTCATCTTCTGGAGCTCTGTAAATGCTGAGCCCCCATATGGTTCTGTGAATTGAACAGAGAGCCTGAGGGGCTACACAGCTCCACATGGTAGCTTGTAATCATACTGAGTTATCAATCAATCCAGCTGGAAATGTCAACAGTGCTCACTGCATGTTCCACATTATGCTCTTTTAAAGAACAGTATTTGTTTGAAAAGCCACATATTACTAAAATATAAACAAGTATAAAAAATTCTAGGAAAACCACTAGAAAACTTACCATCAAACTCTGCTGGTCCTACTCCCACTATGATTATTGACATTGGAAGCTTTGAAGCCTTCAAAAGAAGAAAAAGAGGTTTAATGCATTACATAACCTCTGCCAATAATATGTGAGATCTGAGGACAATCTGAATAAAAAACACACAGAAGTTATGTTTTAAAGAACAATTTTTTTCCCGCCTAAAAAGTCATGTAAACTGTCTGCTTAAGTAGTAAAAGATATCTTGGATAAAACAGAAAGATAGATGATTATTTTAATATATTTTTTCCTTATAAAGTCTTTGAATCATATAGGAACATAATTAAACACAACAAACTACATTAGGATTTAATACTAATATGACAACTAAGATGACAAATTTATTATCTTAGAAACTTTCGTAAACTGAAAATAATGGCAAACACATACCTTACAGTTTGACATTTATTTAAATGTACTTTGCTGATTCTTGGTTTTACACAGCTGCTTGGAACTATGTGACACTATTTTTTGCATAGATCTTATGAAATTTTTTCTTAAGAAATCATCTATTTAAGCAATCTGTATCTTAGATTTCTTCCATGAATGAAATTCTATTCAAGTCAGTTATCCGTGTCACAAAGTAAACAAGATATTGAACTGAGTTATGGTAAGATTTTAAATTTTACTTTATCTTTTTCTTTCAATGAAACAAGGCAAAGATGGTATCTGGCCTTCCCTGAATAAATTTTCTGTAAAACTGTCAAAATTATGAAGACAGTATCATAAATATTGGATTCTCCTGCCCTGAGAGTAACACCGGATATCTGCTAGTTTACAGAAATTATCTGAAACTGCTTCTTTTGAGGAGGGTAACAACTTGAAAAAAACACCTACCAAACATCAGGGTTGTCAACAGTTTCTTACTGAGATATTCTGATGAACTGTAAAATGTCTATAGTAATTTTAAACAGAAGTATACACTGGCCAAAAATCATAGATGTACACTTTCTGCTAAATTAAACTCTGCTTCACTGAACTCAAGTGGTTTTAGAAGATACTGTTATATTTTTCTTTTGGAATATAAAGTGTTTTTCTCCCTCATTTAAAAGATACTCTCATTTTAGATACATTATCACCATTTCTCATTCTATCTTCTATCTCAACTTTCTTTAAGCAGAAGATTTACAGTTAATTACTGTAAACGTGCTATTTAAAACAATGACAACACACCACTCTATAAATCACTATTTAATGTTCTACACCACTCCACATTATACACTATATACTATACATTGACTGCAAATTCATTACAAAGTGTTACTACATAGTTAATCTTCCAGCTAAAATTTTGTAACAGAGTAAAAAAAAAAAAATTTAATAATCTCTTGTTAGTTAAATACTAATATGCTACTGAAGACAACAGTAAAAGCCATCTGGCCATAGTCCTGGGCAAACAGCTCTACATGGCCCTGCTTAAGCAGAGGGGTTGGACAAGATGATGTCCAGCGGTCCCTTCCAACATCAACCAGCCTGTGATTCAGGGTCATAAATACAGTGTAGCTGTAACTGAATTACAGTGCATTGCGTAAGTCAGTAATAGTGAGAGAGAATGTTTTTGAGACATGAAGGCATTTCTTAGAACACATATTTTACAGGTGTTTTCTAGAATCTTACTGCTTGATAGTAAAGAAAGCATCCTTTAAAGAGATTCCTATTCACACAGACACAGTATTATGTGATACAATGTATATGTAATAGTAAGTGGCAAGGACAGCATAAAGACAGAGTTAAACTTTTGCATATAAACATAAGTGTGGGCATTTCCTAAACGGCAGCATAACCTTTAAGCCGTTTGGTAAAACAGAATGTGTCTGACATATATGCTGTAATGAGAAAGATGCCTAAAAGCACAGTTAGTTTTAAAAACTGAAATATACTCTTTCTGAGTTTTATACCTATCGTATTGCATTGAACATCATTGCTCTTTTTATTATTTTGGATATTACTAAGACTGAATAGTATTTAATTAGTTCTGTCATGTTATACTGTGCTCAGCACTTCAAGAAGTATACAGAAAAATGAATGCATCTTCATAAAAAGAAAAGACAGCAAATATTCTCAAGCTTCCACTCATTCCAAGCTAACAACACATCTGCTGTATTTCCAGACAGTTGCAGACTAACAACTATAATTCCTGGAAATGAACTATTACTGGAAACAAGATTTTTCTCTATGTCTTAGTGGCAAATTACTTAATCTTACAAGATAACAGCCAACTGGACTTGCTGGTCTCTTACAGACTTCGAATTGAGGGGTGAATTAAAGCAAGAGCTGCTCATTTTTCTCCACAGAGCCTTTCTGTCACCTAAAAGAAGCTGTTTCAAAATTCTAGGCTAGACTACAGGATGAAATTCCAAGCTAAAACCTTGTTTAGCTCCTTTAAAAGTGAGACAGTTTATCCTATTTTAAAATTGGAAGATGGAAGAGGAGAGGAAGTACCTTTAAACACAGTTATAGCTTTGGGTGTAAAAACATACCAGGTGGGTGTCCTTATTGACAACAGACTGTCTGTGTGCTGCTGGCTAGAACTTGAGGGCATCTTGCTCTCCAGTGAAAGACAGAAAATGTCAGTAATATTTTCATGTGCACCCTACAAACTGGAACAGTACTGAATCTCTACAGGAGGTAGTGAAAGTGGGCCTTCAAAAATACGCCACCTAATTCTACACTACTCACTTTGACATGATGCTTAATTATCTTAATGTAGCCTTTTCACCCACCACTTCACTATTAACTAGATCCACTGTGGTATGTTCAAAACTATCAGCATAGATCTTTTCACACCCTGACTGGAAGTTGCTTCTCTGTGTACTTTCATCTGACATTTCCCAGGGGCAAAAGCAAAATGGAACCTGTTCATAATACAGAATATTACTTATATGCATAGCAGTTTTGAAGAGAAAAATACTGAAAATAATGCAGAAACTGAAAAAGAATTAAGAATTTTCAAAATTCTAGGGGACCACTGAGAAGGAAATTAGATGACTGGTATGTTTGTCATTTGGGATCAGAAAGTTTGGGGCAGTTTTTTAAAGAAGGTGGGGGGGATCAAAGCTGTCTGCAATTACTAGAAAGAGGAACAGTTCACTATGAAAACCTGTATGGTGGGATGTGCATGAGGAAGGAGGAGGCAAGAGGCAAATGAGGAAAATCATATGAACATACAGTGTTAGAAAGAAGAGTATAATTTCCTACAGAGCACTAATTAAGCTCAGATTCAACTTTTGCTTTCTTTTTGGCTTTATGCATAATAAACTTCTGCTGCTTAGAAAAAATGGTTAATTTACAGAAGAAATATAGTGCCTGAAATATTAACTGATTTACTTTATTGCCTAAAATATGAATTCCTAGAAAGATAATTCTTTTAAATTTCAACAGTTTCAGCAAAACTTACATTCACTATGGATTCTTTTGTCTGAGCCATATCAGAAATAACTCCATCTGTAATAATGAGAAGAACAAAATACTGGGAGCCATCTTTTACTGAAGCAGCATATCTAAGGGAAGAAAAGAGCAACATTATAATAGTAAAAACCTCTTTGTACAAAGGAACTAACATGAAAAGAAGTTACATTTTAGAAATCTGTCTACTCAGGACTAATGAAAGTAAAGAAACATGACGCAATGGATTTCAAAAGTAAAGAAATACATAATTAAGATAGACATTCTACTTTTAAAAGAGAACATTAACATTAGAAAAACATAACTAATACAATACCGATGTTAATAATCTGTGTGTGTTGAATCAGTGAAAAATCAGAACTATATCCCTACCAGGAGGAGCATGTACAGAATGTCCTTTACAGAATCATGAGTCATTAGAAAGTCTAAGTTATTTAACAGTAATTACCTCTGGGGAACATAACTTGGTATGAAGGGTATACATTGAATAGTTGGTTTTATAGCACAAGGAAATTTTATCAGAAATCAGCAGATTGCATAAATATTTCTTTTTTTTTTTTTTTTTTTTTTTTTTTTTTTTTTCTGTTTTACAAGAACAGGTTACTTACTGTTGACCATGCTTGCAGGTCTACAGTTCACATTTATGTGCACATTTGTAAAATGGCTGAACACCCTGCAACCCTGGTTTAGATACTCATCTCTTTGCACCACCTACAGATGTCATTTCAAGACTCAAGCTTGTGCTGTACATGAATGCAAGACAAAATACATCCAGTGCCATTCTAGCTCCTCCTCAGCCAGAGGACCCAAGAAGCAACTGATCTTTGAAAATGACCAGCTTTGAAGATTTGGAAAGTCCTGAAACATAGTGAGCAGCCCCATTGTTCTCTATGGCCTGCATATCAGAAACCAAGACTTCAGTACATTTATCTTCAATTTCCAAGGTCAAAGTATCCTATATTGTTAGAGAAGAACTTTGTTTGTGTGGAGCAGGCTGCTCTACTTGTTGCTTCACTTGACAGCAGCCAGTATAGTTTCTCCTTTCATGAAGGCTCTTGGTGCTGTGAAGGATTCAAATAGTAGAACTACGTAATAAAAGTAGCAATGAGCAGTATGGAGAACAGTACAAAAAAATAAAATTAGTCTTCATATGAATACTGTGGAGTATATGTTCAAGTACAGACAATGTCAAAGAACTCACTATCATAGTGGTCACTGAACATGAAAGGCCTGGGTCACTGAACAGGGTATGTTCTAATGATACTTATGATGATTGCATTTGCTTAGAAAATTCTAACTCTGATGTTAAGCAGTGCATTTTCAAGCAAGTATTCCCAATAAATAAGATGCTATAAACACTACATTTATAAGACTGTGGAGGAATGTGTGTGAAATGGAATCTACAATTTACAGAAAGTCATCACATTCCTCCCTCTTCCTCCCCAAGATACAGATGGGTAGAAAAGCCACACAGACAATGAACCTGCTGAACATCATCTATCTGCATGCTGGCAGTAGGGACTGACAGTTAAATATCTAGATTAGGAAGACCTACTATGGAATACCTTTTCACTACCATGCGGAGACTTCTTATACCTAATTTTTCCACAATGCTTATAATCTTTTCAATGATGACTGCAGTGTCAAGAGATGATGAGAGAGTAAATTAAAAATTCATTATCCTTTCTGAGCCCTTAATACTGACTACATACCTACACTGAAGAAATGGAACAGAAATTTTGTTATTTAAAATTTTCTACAGAATAAAACATTCTGAAATATTTCCCAAGAAAGATCTTATATGCAGAGGGGAGATGACAGAAGACACTATGTTGAATGTGGTGTAGTTTAGACAACTCCCTAGATGGGGAAGGATAATAAACTCATTATCTGCTTAAAGAGTTTCTGAAGAGTTCCGAGACCACAACAGGATAGTAATATCTGACATTGTTTCCAGAGATTTCATCAGAGCAATATTTTTAAGCGGAAGGGATGTGAGAAGAAGAAATTTCTTTGAGACAGAATGTAGGTTCAAAGAGTAACTTCAGGCTAGATCGTAATTTTTAGTACCGTGACTATGAGTCAGTATAATAGCCAAGAAACTGAACCTTGAAGAAAAATGATGTTACTGAGAACTGGACTGGTACATGGATTGTATTAATGATGATCATGCAGTAGAAACCATCATGAAGATACTTAGCTTTTCCACTATAATGTAGTGTGACTTGCTACCAGAAGGAGTTCACACAGTTTGCAACAACTTGATACTTAGACAAAAGTTCAGTGGAAGAACTAGAAATGCTGGTGACAAGCTTCTGTAATTCTGCAAAAGTTGACAGACATTCCTGAGAAACAACTGGTGAAAAAAGGAACACAATTTATGCCAATGCTTTGATGGACTAGATCAAGAATTTAAATCTTTGCAATGAACAGGATGCTTGAGGTTAATTGCCAAATTCTGAACCAGCCAGCTCTGCTGTTATGACCAGTTCCAAAGAAGAAGAAAGAGCCAGAAAAGTCAATGGGTTCGATTTCCAGTTAACATGGCTAATGCAGACACCGAATGCCACATATATGGAATTCAGCTGACAAAGATTGGCATATTTCCTCAGAGTCTGAAAAATGCTACTGGAGAGATCCTGTCAATGGAAGGATTAAAAGGAGACAGCTAGTTGCTAAAGACAAGCAATGGAATATACATGTACATAATTTGTATGGTATGATTCATATGGAACAACTAATCCTAATGACAAATAACTGAAATCAGCTATCTATCCATGCTGGGGTGCACAGAAAATTCTTTGCACCTTAGAATTTGCAAATTATTTTTCATTGGGCTGTAGAACTAACAACAGTATGAACAGATAGTAAATAAATATTTCCTGCTAAAATTAACTATTTTGCAAGCTCATAAATAAGACATTAATAGTACAATGATTTACACATCCCTATTGCTTTGTTTTACAAACATTAGTTCTTTCTCTGTATCTATAAATAAAAGAAAATCTGTTCAGGTAGTTACTCAGCTAAATCATCTGAGCCGTATCACTTCCTATACCAACACAAGGAGATATACTCAAGATATATCAACACAAGGAGATATACTCAAGATATACCAACACAAGGAGATATACTCAAGTCAAGATCTTGTCTGTCAAAACAAGGCAACATTATCCTTCTTAAGAAAATTCTACAAACACAAGGAGGGTTTTACTTTGAGAAGTGAGATGAGGTGTTGCATAACACAGGACCATGACTCCCAACAGTGGCTGCTGCACTACCGCCTTAACAATACCACTACCACTAGCAGCTGGGAATTGTTGCCACAGAGAGGCCTGGAAAATTTTGTTTGACGTTTTGGACATTTTGAAATTAGGGGAACTACATATGCCTAAAACCGCTGCATTTTATAAATTTTTATATAGATTTATGTCTTTTCTGTGAAGCAAAAATTTTGTGCTCCAAAGGACAAAAAAGGAAGATGGCAGAGTGATCTCACAAAAATTTTCTTTCACTATGATTTCTCTTAAAATTTTAACACAGCGTGAATCAAATGGATCAGTTCTATTTATTTTTAATCAGCAATGAAATTCTGCATAATACTAGCACATGGTCTTTGATGCTACTCAAAGGCACATGTTAATCACATTAGACTGAATAAACAAAACAACTGTAAATAACTTGCTCAATGTTTAGCATCAGGTAGCCTTTTATATGTGATAGCTGTACTGACAATAAGAGAACTCTGTGAAGAACCTGTTGTGATGCTTACCTGGCTACATGATTAATTACAGGAGCAAAGTTTGTTGGTCCATAAAGCTGTACAGATTTTAGACTCCTGTAATATGCCTCCATTACACCATCAATTCCATGGCAGTATGGATTTTGAGGGTTTCCATTCTAATGAAAATAAGAGATAATTAATCACTAAAGTAATTATGAAGCAAAAATGATACAGCTTAGAGAATACCACCCAGTGTACATTTTTAAATGGCAAAGACCTAAGCATTCTAGGATCTATTCAGAGAGTTTACTACAAATGCCCAATATAAATGCCACAACTGGTTGAGAGTGTTAACTGCCTAGGGAAGGAGGTTCTAGCAGCCTCATGTTATATGCAGTCTGAATCACTGGAACTGGTTCCTAGACATAAATACCCTCTTAAGTGGAATTACAGAGTCTTTCTTATATACAACAGTAACAGACAATTCCCTGTGTGAATTTAAGGTATGAATTACAGGGAAGATGTAAAAATGGAACCATGTTTAGGAGCACAGTTCTGCCTCTGTGATTTCTTATTTTCAAAATGTGAAAAAAAAGAAATGGTAGCCAGAGCCTGATGCTCATACACTATGTGAGTATAAGGTAAACTATAAATTCTTCATTGTTTTGGTAAAGTGTCTCTGCATTGGAAAACTGATTTTTGACCTGGTATAATGAAGATGAAGAAAGGAACTTGTTCTTTGGGAATCCAATGAAATGGCTGGGATTGTAAATTCTTTGGGTAGGCATTTTACTACCTGTCTCCGTAATGACTCTATAACAAGGATACCTACTTACAGATGACAATACTAACATATAAACTAAATCCCAGATAGATGACAGTGTCAGGCCAAACAAATGATCCATGTAAGGCTTCAAAACCTTCCAAATCATATTACTGTCCTTCATGTCTCAACACCTCATTGGCTTAATGTGTCAGTATCTCATTCTGAGGTAGAGTCTCCCTGAGAATCTAGAAAAGCAAAGGGGATTTTTCATGGAACTGGCCTAGAACTCTAGAAGAGAGTGCTGAAAACACTGCTTAGCATTAAATGGGAGACATCTATATATGTTTATACATGGAGAAAGCAAAGAAGACTGTTTTTTCCTCTGTAAAAGCACCACAATGCCTCACGAATTAACTGAATTAATTTTATAAACAACTTTCAAATCTGAAAGTTGCCACGAATAAGTTTGCTGGTTTAATAGCCTTAAAATTGTATGTACCGATATATTTGAACTTGCTACATGAAAGTACAAAGAGAGTCTGTGATTCAAATTAATATCAGCAATTGCACATGTTTTGAATTTCTAGTCAAAATGTGGCACTATATTCTAGCACAGGCTGACAGAAGAAACACACATCTACAATCACAGTCTTCTGCCATGCCTTTACTGCTAACTAAAACTCACCTGATATACCAACACTTGCTCTATTTCTGATAAATTTATCCTACTCAGAGAAGAACAAAAAACTCAAGCAAGTAGATAAACATCCACATAATCACAACCATCAGTTATAACATATCAGCCTTTCTGGAAAATCCTATTAGATTTTAGGTTTGTAATTTAACTAGCATATGGACCAGACTCAGATTTGGTTTTGTCACCTCAGCTTATAGTCCATTTAGTTATCTCTATGTCTCTAAACTAGAAGCCTGTAAAAGATAAAGAGATCCCAGAAAATGAGAGAGAACAATAACAAAAGTAATAATGAATTATTATCTTGGATCATGACTCACTTGCCTCTTAAAATAGATTAGCTTCAATCTGAAGTCTTTCAAGCATCTGTTTTTCATGCTGCTACAGCCAAGGTTAAAGATGATTACTTTATTAACTTTTTTTGGCCTACAGGGACTTCTTGACTCTGGAATTCTCTAACTTGACCAATGAAAAAATTTGAAACAGTCTTTTTGACAGAAGAATTAGCACATACTCTGTTCTTTACTTGTCCAGTAATTGCCCACACTTTTGTTGTAGTAAAAAAATTAAAACAATATATAAATATTTATTTACTTACCAGTGCAAATTCATGTGATACTCTTCCATCTGGAGGCAGTCTAGCTCCAAAACCTAGAGCTGGGAACATTTTATCACTATCATAGTCCTGAATTATTTCACCTACTGCTTTCAGTGCCATGCCATAAGCATTCAGCTGATAGGGATTCATGTAGTGCAGTGAAGTAGGCTGTGAAGGGTTTCCTGTTGAAGCAAGGATCAGATTTACTTTAAAACTGAATCACTTCAAAATTTTCTCTCTTAAAAATGATAGAAATCTAAGAAAGCAGAATTTGAAAAGAAAAGATCATGAAAAGAAAATGAACTTATTTCCTATATACATAACCATGGTTGTTGTATCTGGTAAAAATGCAATGTTCTGGATACATTTTTAGTAGTTTAACAGTAGTAGCTGTAAACTTTTTCAGCATTGAAAGGGTAGCAAGAAACTGTGATGAGACTTGTAAATTTGTGTGATTTTATAATATGATATACATTTTTTAGATGAAATTTACAAAAGTATTATGACATTCTGAAAGCAGCTTTGGAGGAGGATCAAAACTTATCTCTGTTTTGCCCCACTTCAGCCTCACTCCACCTGAAACTCCTTTCTTTTGCCCCTCTCAGCGGGGTCTTCTAAGTTAGCCAGTTTTCTCCCAGCAATAATAAAGAAACAAACAAACAACGAAATAATCAGAAAGTATACAAATATTTGCAAACTGCTCCTACTTATTCAATTTTATATGTAGCTTTTCCAATTTTTATCTGTTCTGTAATCCCTGCTTTTCTGGACAGGAATAGGCCTCTAAGCTGTTGCTCAGAAATCCCAGGTCCCGGTGGTGCCAGGCATACAGATAATCAATAATACAATGAAGTTAAGCAGAATACTGATATACACATGTACACTTAAAGATGAACACAGCACATACATACAAAATATGTTTATTTTTATTCTTACCATTTGAGGCTGTGAAATCAATAGCTACTGTGAAATTGATTTGGGTTCTGTAGAAAAAGCAAATACAAACACTATTAATAGTTTTATTGTTATGTGGAAAAATAAACAAGAGATGTTTGTGGACAAACTGCAGGACACTGACTTCCTAATATAGCAAATAAACACTGAAAACATTCTTTTATTATCTTCCAGCCAAGAGCTACACAACACTATTTTATTAACACACTGAAAAGTTACTTTACTCCATCCTTCCTTTTTTTCATTCTTTATGAAAAATCCGAAATCATTAATAAGGTTATAAACATCCATAAACATTATCAATTAATTTTCAACAATAACACTGACCTTTCCCTTGGACATAGTTTAGCCCTAGTCATGGAAGACTTTAACAAGGGAAGTGGGCTTTTACTAATCTGCTCCTTTTCTTAACACTAAAATTGTGTTTTCAATCAGAACATGTTTAAAATCATGTTATGCATAAAATCTTTAAACAAGATATCATAGTTTTTGACAGTGGATTTCTTTCTTGTGAACATAGTCAATACTTTGAGTGAGCATAGCAAGGTAATTCTTGGAAGACAAAAGTAAAATCTGGAGGCAGGAATATAAAGATCTGTTTTTGCAGCAGTAGCTAAACAAAGCCATTATTGTGCATGGATCAGTTGTTAACATAAACTTACTGTCGGAAAAATGAATCATTAATAGACTTTTACAGAGTGACAATCCAATTAAACGCAGTTCTGTTCTACAACTTCCTTCAGGACAAAATACTGTCATTTTGGAGATAATTTCTTAGCTAGTAAGGCTCTACCAGGAAAAAGAGTTGATATGAATCTGAAAATTGACTTTTTGCTCAGATTGAGTCTTTTATATCTTCCTTTAAATTTCTGCCTCTCAGTGTGTGCTATTATGAACTTAATGATGAAATCAGCAAAGATTAAAGCTCTTTGAAAGTTACTGAATAGATTTAACTCATGCACTTTTAGATTAAACATCAACAGTCTGACATCTGGCCTTGCAGTAGTAGTTCTACTGCTCAAATAGCCTGACACACCTAGAAAAAAAATACTATTTATTTCATTAAAATCTAGGTATGAAAAAAAAATCACATGGAATCATTTGATTATACTGATCAAGGCTAACACAAACTAAGACACGTTACAGGTGGAGTCTGTCTCCAGAAAGTGGTAAAAATTTGCCTACCAATGCCCACAGTATCAAGAGTAGCCTGAATACGTCTAAAAACACTGTGGCCTCAATGAGGACTTCAACAAAGGAAAAACAGTGAAAGCTGCTGCAATCTCTGGAAAGTTCAGAGACCTAGCTTTATAAGAAAAATTTTCTGCCACTACTTCTGCATTCTGCTTTATGCAGTTTCACCAAAAAATTTTTAATGGCATGACAAGTCAGATTTTGTTTGATCTGCACCCAAATATCAGGCCCTGTGGCTTCTTAACCACAGTGTTCTTCTGCACCGTCTGTTAGTCGTAAGAATAAAGAACCTAAGAAATGCATGTTAACTAGTCTTCTACCACCATCACTATAGTGTGCAGAAAAGTTGTCTTTCTCAGATAAGAACAGGTTAGGAAAAACAACAACAAAAGAGTCATACATTACCATTCCTAGATTTATTCTTAGAGTCCTTATTGGCACTGCTAAGCAAAACTGCTTTGGGACTATAATCTGCCTGACCTTAAATTTTAAGGGCATTGGTGTGATGTAATATTTGAAGAGTAAAACAAGACTCCTCCAAGCATTATATACCAGGTACATCAAGTACAGAAAACCTTCAGAGTCCTGATGAATGTGTCACTGAGAAAAAAAAACAAACCCAAACTCAAACAACTTTTCCTCTGCATAAGAACAGCAACACTTATTTGTAAACTCATTTCCTGGATCAGCTATTCTGATCCAATTGGTAAGAAGAAATAGAGATTCATGGATTCTGAATTCAAGACAAAACCAAGAAAAAGCACAGTAAAGGAAGATTAGAAAGGAAAACGGCTAACAAAAAGAAAAATTATTAAAACCACATGTAATGGCAAAAAGAACAAAGTCAGTGTTCATTAATTACAGGTAATGACTGACAGGGTTAGTTTCTGGAGTATTCCTCCAAGTGCTGTGTCTGTATTAAATGTATACTGCTCCAGATAACAGAAACCCATCGGGTAAGCTAGAAAAACTCCCCCTCTCATTTACAATGTACTGTAGTCTGGACTATGATTTTTGTCCAAGTAGAAAAGTATGCACATTACAGTATCTGCCAATTTGACAACTATAAAAATCATGATATAAAATAAGATCAAGACAGATGTCTACTTCTCTAGATTTGTTTCCATCTGTATGTACATTTCGATGATACCGCTATTGAAAAACATGAGAGAACTTAAACCAGTTACTTGATTTCTACAATTTATAGATGACTGTACATTGAGTTTCCTGAATATAGGTTCCTAATGTTATTTTAGATCCCCCAGGCTACTTACTACACCATGGACATTTTGGGAAGTCTAAAATGGTATTAAATGCCTATGCAGTTCAGGAAACTGGATCCCACTCATAATGCAACTGTCACTTTGTATTATGGACTCATGACAACAGAGAATGTCATTCATGTCTTACAGAGAACAAAGAAAGCTAGAACAAACTCTGTTAGGGCAAACCTGCACTGTGATTGCCCTAATTTTTCAATGACCATTTTGTTTCATATATCATACGACATATGTATGGAGACAAGGAGGCTCAGGGGAGACTTTCTCTCTCTCTACAACTACCTGAAAGGAGATTGTAGCAAGGTGGGTGTCAGTCTCTTCTCCCACGTAACAGCGATAGGATGAGAGGAAATAGCCTCAAGTTGTGCCAGGGGTGGTTTAGATTGGATATTAGGAAAAATTTCTTCACTAAAAGGGTTGTGAAGCATTGGAACAGGTTGCTCAGGGAAGTGGTTGAGTGCTCAGGGAAGTGGTTGAGTCCCCATGCCTGGAGGTGTTTAAGAGTCAGGTCACCATAGAGGTGAGGGATATGGTGTAGTTGGGAACTGTCAGTGTTAGGCTAACCATTGGACTAGATCATCTTCAAGGTCTTTTCCAGCCTAGATGACTCTGTGATTCTGTGAAAAGCTAGATTCTGTCAGAAACACTGACACCTGGCTAGGCAGACTGAACTGCTGACTGTACTGTCCAAAGGAGAACTCAGGTAGAATATCTAAGCACAGCAATGTGCCTTATGGATTCAGAGCTGGATAGATCACCACTTCTCTGCCAGAATTTCATTGGCATAGAAAGACATGATCTCTTTGATACCTGGACAGGTGATTTTACCTTATGCTACCACAAGAAATGAAGAAAGTATCTTAAGAGGAACAGTAATCTTCAACTCACTACTACAGAGCAGCCATTTTCTTTGGGGGGGCAAGGTGAAACCTACTGCATTTTAGTAACAGCTCTATCAGCACTGATATACGTAAAAGAACAAAGTAAACACAAGTCTAGCTTTTGACTAGGCTTGATAACATTTGTAATGATTAGGGTTTTTTAAACAGTACATTGGAAGGAAACATGAATTTCCTTCTCTGGCTTTGGAAAGACAACCAGCTGGTCTGTCAGCAGGGGGAAGCTGTTGAAGGCTTGAGGACCACTTACTGTGCAGAACTCTGAAATGAGCTAATCGAGTAACTAACAGTACCAAGAGGCTGTACCCTCTCCATGGCATTAAGTCTCCAGTGACAGTTATTTTACAATTTCCCCTTTGAAGATGCTTGTTAGGCCAAATGCTGTATCAACATAAAGAAGATTTTTCTGATAAAGGCTCTACAAGATCTTCCTCTTATACAGTCTTATTACCTCTTTTTATTCTCCAAGAACACAAGAACTATATGGTTAAGTCTCCAAAATATCTAGCTGTGGCAGCCCTTGCTTCGAAACTGTATCTCACACCAGGTCTCCTCCAAACATCAAATATGCATGCCATTACATTAATTGGTGTACTGGTTGGATGAAAATAGCTGTCATGAAAGGAGTTCTAAATTTTCATTTTGACCATCAATGATTCAATAGAGTTCCCAATGCCCTTAGAATCCAAACAATGTGTGGGGGTTAATTTCCAAAATCCTGGATGAAGGGAAGGCTTTTAACATGATGGAAGTAAAGCATTTCCTCTTATCTTCCTGGTACAGAAGAGATGACTTAATATTTTTGAGTTACAAAAGGATTCAGCTCCTGAATTTTATTGATTTCTAAATACCTAGAATAACTTATTAGAATAAGGACTGAGCTAACAAGTCAAACAGGTTAGAAACTTCTGCACAGAAATATCCTCTCTGTTCACTAAGTCTTGCAGCTTTTTGGCTCCTGGTCTCTCTTCCAGACAAAAACAGATCAGATTATAAACTAATTGTTTGACAGTCACTGCTGTAAACCAGGATAATTTCTATTGCATGTCTCTTCAAGGCCATATCCCTTACATTCCTGAGCTTATTCATATATTTGGAGGTGTTTTGATAGGAATATATTATAAATTGGCAAGTGGCAGGAGATATCTGATTCTGAAATATAGATTATTTTTTAGCACAATGTACTTATTTTAAATGTAGGAAGGTCAGCGTAGCAAAATACGTGATTAAATTTCAAGACGTATGGAGAAGCCAGCTACTAAAATGGCAGCACTTCATGTAATATTCAGATGCAAAAGAGACATCCAACTCTTTACCGCCATACTGCTAAAAAATTCCGTATTATGTAGTAAAATAATTAAAATTTACAGACAATCTTCTATTTCATTCTTCAAAGCTCTTTAAAAAGACAAGTCATACTCATGATACTTATAAGGCAATATGCCAATTAAACAGGTGTAGACTCAAAACATAAACAAAATCAATACTGTAATCCCAATTTGTCGCAGTTAAAGCTGTCAAGATTTCCATTAAATTGGTATTAGTTCTAGACACCTCAAATCAATTACAATGAAAGTTCTGACATTTATGGAAGAGACAATTATTGTGCCTATTGCAGAATCACTGTTTTCTTCCCCTTGCCTAACTACACAGAAGAAAAGCAGGGAACCAAAAAAAAATATTTTGGAGGACATACTTGATGGGAAAACAGACTGATTAATGACAAAATCCTCTGTTCCCCCTTCCTTCAAAATCTGTCAGCTGGACTGCAACTGTTACATAGTTTTAAATGAGATGAAAAAAAGGAAGAGAGAAGCCAAGAAAATGACTCTGATTCTCAGCCTCCCGGTCATGTTTTTACAGAACCATATAGGCTGCAAAAAGAAAAGTAGTTCTACAGTTTTCACTGGCATGTACATAGAAATAACTCTATGAATCACTAAACAAGACTCTACATAAAATAATTAAATGATAAATATTACTGCTTATACTTTAAAGCACAAAGCATTCTACTGAATTATATATACTGTATATAAAAGAGAGGGAAAAGCTTAAGCAGTAATTATTAATATCACAAAGTTTCTTTGATTTGCAGTTACAGAGATATATACAAAATTTCAACAAGAAAAACAAAGTATTATTTGTATTCAAAATTTCTATTATTTGTCTACAGAATGTAGATAATTAGGTTTATTAACTTGCATTGTAACCTGTCAGTGAGAAATGCAATAAACTACCCTAAAAAGATTACATATGCACCACTATATTCTTTCATTTCCATATTTAGGCATAAAACTTAATTCCTTAGTTCCTTATATACACTCTTGCACAGACAAATTTTGAATGAACGGGGAATAAGATGATTGTGGCATATATGTACAACACACTTCAAAGAACAGACTAAATAAAACTGCTTTTTCATGTATACATATACTTTGTTCAATACACACTTTTGGCAAATGTGAATGGATGGCCATTTTCTATTTCTGTTAAAGTCCACAACAGGAATGTTTCTGAGAAAGGCAACCACAGTCCTAATAAAAGTAATCTGTTTCTCTCAAACTCTAGGATTCTCTACTAAAAACAGAACGCTTACAGAAATCAGAAGGGCTCCACAACAGATTGACCATAATTGTTCATTCAGAAATCACATCCAGAAATCAATCCGGAAATCACAAGTGTCTGTTACGGTGATTCAAAGCAGGCGCACAAAGAAGCCATACAGATCATTGGAAATTACTCAGAAACATAAAAATAACTGGTTTCCTAACCATGGCAATCTAGGTGTCTCAGGAACACCTTGTCAAGAAAATGTGCTGATAGAATTCTTTATAGCATATAGAGTCAACAAATTCTTCACATTTTAAAGATGCAGTAGTACCCTGACAGCATACCTGACCTATATCAGGAAGTTTTACCTTTGCTAAACTGTAACAGATTCTAAAGTAGTCAAGAACTGAATTAAATACTCTCTGAGGAGAAACTGTAGGATCCAAAGAGTGCAGAGACAAGTACTCCCACAGTGGTGCTTCCAGTTAACTGAACTGGAGGTAAGGACAGCAGTTCTAGAAGAGCTGGATAGTTTGTAGTCCAGAAGCATCCTGTAACAAAGTGTAGGAGTCCCAAGTGCACTAAAAAGCCTTTTAATATCCCTAAATGGACTGATCTCAGCCCTCTACCACAAGTCCCCCCACTGGCTCAGGAGCTCCATTTCAGCTCAGCCTTCAGTCCCTGCCTGAGCTAAATCAGAGGAGTACATGTCTCCAGCTCAGCCAAGCCCATGTCTTGCCATGGACTCCAATAACTCAGATCTTGACCCATGGACTGACTTCCTTGCTTTTAACTCCCTGCCTTGTCTACCAAGCAGTCGCTGGACCTGATCCTGACCTGACTCGGTGGTTTGCTTTCCCAGCCTGACCTTGTTCTGTCTCATCACCACAAACTTCCCTGATGATCTGGACTCTTAGTTGGGCCTGGCCACCACCTCTGGGCTTGCTCTGCTTGCCTTGCCCATGTACTGTACAAGCGGGCCCTGGCTGGTGAGACCCTGCCCATGCTACCCAGCTCCGCTCCCAGCTCCCCAGCCATTCTGGGGAGGAATGGCTGCTCCCTGACACAGTCCCTTCCCTCCATTAATGTGTCCCACTACTTACACACCTCAATGATGGGCCTATACAACTGTTTCTGAAGGTCACCCATAATCCATTGTGTATGCCATGCAACACTGCAATATCAAACAATAAAATCTGAAATTTTGCAGAGGCTCTGTATCCCATCCGAATGAAAAAATATGTTCAGCCACCAAAGAGCGAGCAAATGAGCAAGTCAAATCACAAATTTCTCCAAAGATACTGAATAAGAATTTTAAAGAGAATATGTCTACATCTATGTTAAAAACACTGATTAAGCATTCCCATTTTTACATACTATGCATAAAATATTCTTGTCAGGTTTAATCTTAATGAGCAAAAAGACACAGTGTTTTGAGATACATAATAAACTGAATTCACCCTTAGCAAAAATATTTATTTTCTTGGATGGAGACCAAACAGTAGTGAATTTGGATTTTCTAACTTTAAAATTTAACTGTTTGGGAGAACCGAAACTTCAAAGAGGCTGTTAGTCCTTGAGAGAGAAAAAGATTACACTCCGCAGCAGCCCATGGGTGAGGGTCAACAGTTTGAAGTACTTCTTAACAATGATCCATTCCCTTACAAGTTACCAGTTCAGTATGGAGTACAACCTCAGGCTGTGGTTTTCCAAAACCTTAAATGCAATGGCAGTCAAGATAGCTTACTGACTGTTTCTCTGTAGCTAACAATTATGACTGGGAGTGTCACTTTAACTTAATGAACTTAGTGATGAATGTGTTAGAAATAAACCTTAAGCACATTCTCATCTGTAGGATTACCACTGTTTGGAACAAAGGCAAAGCCCTACCGCTACTGACAAAACACAACACAGACTTCTTTGTTATTTTAGCTGAAGCTTGGTTAAAGACTGGCACAAAAAAAGTAACTTGTTTCTTTACAGGTAATCAATGCTCTAAAATAATTGTGGAATGTATACTGAGACTATATGCCTCAAAAATCCATGTTAAGTGCCTATGTATAACATTACTTCCATTTATCTTAGAGAAGAATTGTGTTCTGGTAGGGAGGTTAAGAGCTAGGAATTTCTGAGATTTTATCTCATTTCCAGGCATGTTCTAAGGTAAGCCATTTGATGCTTCTGTCTCTACCTCCCTTTTGAGAAAATGATGATAAATGAGAAACTGAACATGTTATAAATTTTACATAACTAGTATTGAAAAAATGCGTTTGAAGCAGAAAGAGTCTAAATAAATACCAATATTAAATACACCAAAGGCCAGTGTACTCAGAAGAAATAAAACAGCATTTTACTAATTTAACAGTATATGGATAATGCCCTTTAGGTTAATCCCATTTTCACTGGTTGATGAGAGGTCATTACTCAACGCTAGTGTTTTAGTACCAACACCTATTTCAACATTATAAGTAAAGTTCCATAACTTAACATGTCAATAACTATCTGCAGGTTTTATGTAGTACAGACTCTAAAATGAAGAAACAATACAGTTCTTTACAGATACTACTTAGAGTCATCATACGCAAAGTACATAAACAAATTATTAGTGAATTACAATGAGACTGTGAAAACAAGAAAGTTCTGTTGCCAGTCACATACCCGCCTTTAATATAGTCAAGGAATGAAACTTCTGTTTCAATTAGGAAGGAAAGCAATGTTACCTGAAAGCAAATAAAAGAAAGAGTCAGACAAGAATTGTCATTTCCCAGTTGAATAAGTAGAGACATAAGCAAAGTGTTTTTGGAGCTCTATCCTTAAGTTGTAATTTCCTACAGTATTAGGGAAAAAAGATTAAAAAAAATTTATGAAACCATTTCAATAGGCAGTTCTTGAAAAACAAGAGACAGATTTGGAAGTCTACTCCAATTGCTTTTTTTTAAAGCAAAATGTAAGGGATGAAAGACAGGGCAGGTTACCACATGCATGTCTTCTGATCACTTTGCACTACATCTACACGCAAATATTAGAGGTTAGATGATAATGTATTCTATGAGTACTTCAACATTGTTTAAAGAACTCAGTTACAATTATTTATGTCATTTCTCGTCTCACATTAAAAGTGGTATTGGGTATTCTTGCAACACAAGAATGCAGAAAACTAGTAAATTATACATATATATGAAATATATAAAAAATGTAAAGTAAAAAATATGAAAAATGCAAAGGTAAGAAATGTCTTCATTCCCAGCTTTTATTCAGAAATGGTATAGGTTGAAAACACAGACAGTGGTCTAAAGGTGCTACTGGCATTTCCAGTACTCAAGTCACAGAACTATAAAATCAAGTAGAAAAGATCCAACATTTAAGATCATCATATACTGCACATTTATGAAGTAAAGAATTAAATCCAAATTATTTTTGTTTTATTTATAAAGTTACATAAAAGTCTCTCACAAAAGTCAGTGAAAACTGCTAAAGTAACTACTCAAAGCAAATTAATTGATCATGATACAAGGAAAAAGAAGGTGCTGGAAGTTTGTCACAAAATTTGATTTGCCTCCAACTGCAACAAAATATGGAAAATTAAAACGTTCCTATGTTGTAAAAGTGAACTCAGAATGAGATTACGGGCATTAATTGTCTTCTGTCCTACTTCCTTTGTCACAGGTTCTCTGTGATTCTTAGTGACTTACAAAGTTTAAAAACATCAAATTACCCTTCTAGTTGATCATAGAAGACCATATCAAAGTTCTACCAGACTATCGATAGCATACTCTTGCATATAAGACTGAAATTATTATGCATTTTTCCACTGGACACAGTCATTTTAATGGTTTGTCTGTCATTACAGCTAGTCATCTTGTTCCTAATTAGTTTAAGCAAATGTTTTTAGTGGATCTCATTTTAAAATGTAAAAAATGGAAACAGACAACACCTTTCTGAAGTCTTTACTTCCATATAGACAATAACTACCAATGTTGCAAGTTTTATTGAGTGAATTTTAAATTTCACTACTTTGATTTGTTGAAAAGTAATCATGTATTCAGAAACAGTTCTCCCTAGTACACAATTTGTCTGTCTGAATTTCAGATGACCCCTTAAGTAATAATGAATTGAGATGGTTACTGTATGTACATGGTCCTTAAAAGCAGCGGTGAGACAGCAGTCAGTGATCTATATCTACTTTACTTAAAGTTTTCCAGAAACAAATTTTCTATTAGTGAGAAAGATGTTCTTGATGCCTGGCTTGAAAATTTAGAAATCTGTGGGATAAAGAGGCAAGGGTAAATGGGGGCAAAAAGACCTTGATAAAGAAAAGAATTTACAAAACCAACAGTAGAGAACACTGTCAGAGTAGGAAAGATGAAAGAAAATTGGTAACAACTGTTTATTGGAAATTTCCATGTAATTTGAGACAAAGGATAACAAGACACAGTTGATTTTGTCTGTCCAAACATGAGCAAAATATATTGTTTCAGATACAGACAGATAAGCATGGTGCTAAAATCTTTAAAACCAAAATCAACAGGAAAATTGAACATGTAAATACATTTTTTTTCTCTTCTGTACCCTAAGCCAGATTTCATAGCTACAGTTTTGCGTATACTTAGTTTTAGTATTGATTTAAAATACAGTTTTCTTAAGTTTCTGACTCACTAATTTAGTGTAATAGAACTTTTTTTTAAACATGTCAAATTGTAGTAAAAGGAATATGTTCACAAAGAATAAATTATCTAACGAATCAGTCTTTGTATGATAAATTTGCATGGACAAGCTCCTTCTGCCTATTTTGTACAATTTAAAGCAGTAGCACAAAATAAGTGTTTGTTTTCCTACTGGTGCACAGACTTCTACAAGAATGTGTGAATGATGAAACATTCCCTCAAGGCTACATTTCAGCGTAAAAGTAACCTTACTGACTTCAGTGGAACTGTTAATGTGGAAAAAAAAAAAACCCAAACCACATGCTGAATGTGTGTTCAAAAAAACTTATGTCTGATTACGTTTTCCAATATACAATTCTTCAACATTTATCTTAATTTTTCTGTAAATGATGTTTTGAACATCATGGATGCCAGAACACAGAAGCTGAGAAAGTGCTGAAGGGAATTACTTCCATTGTTAGCAAATGGTTCATAAAACAGAAAATGGAATATGAACAAAAGAACATTAAACTCTCATCCCAAACTATACTAACAGATCTTTCAACATAAATTTACAAAAGCCTATTGGTAATAAAAAATGTTAACTCTTTTTGGTTTAGCCATGATAAGCATACTAGCTTTTACTGAGGCTAGGCCAGCAGTTAAATTTAAAAGGAAAATTGACTTTTTAAAGTGCAGATGTGTTTCAGATAAAAATTAATAATTTCAAGAGTTTGAAATTTTGGTGAAACTCATTTTGGAAATCATTGGCAATTTAACAGCACATTTGGGACACAGCTTTTATCAGACTCTTTAAACTAAAAAAATCTGAAAACAAATGCTGTATTAACAGTAAACAGTTTATTGTTGTAGCCTTCAGAGAAGGTTCTACTCTAATCCTATTAAATCGCAAGTCAGCTACACTCTGTTTCAAGAGAAAAGCATCCAGTAACATAAAATATATTTACTTACTGTTCCAGAATTAACATACTTTTTCTTTTTTCCTTTTTTCTTCGGATTTATTACCTAGAAACACAGATACAAATATTAAAGCAGTATGATTTACGATTTAACATAAAGGTATGTGCAGAAATGTAAATGCATGTTTCAGTATAGAAAGTAGGCTATTTGCGTGGATTCTAAATTTATTCAGCATACTGTTTACTTATGCACCTCAATGCTGGGATATATGCATATTTGAAAACTGGTGAATTTATCTTCACGGTACCTGCTGGGTTAACCATTGCTGTTATTCGCATTTGACATATAGGGGACCAAGGTAACAGAGGTGAGAGTGTTCATTAAATCTGAGTACTCAGTGAAACACTTTGAATTCTCACAAGATTCTGCATTTTTCTGCATTCCTGAATTGAGTGTTTCAGTGCACCATGTCACTCCTCCTCCACCTCACAATGCATCTCTTCACATTCCAGTTAATCTGTTTCCATCTTCTCCTCAGTATTATCTGAGAAACATGAGTTGTTCTAGTTTCTGTATTTGGTGCAATGACTGGATCTGGCTGACAGGAAGAACAACTGGGAGGACAGATCATACTGTGCCAGAATAGAAACTAGTCAGTAATTTCAAGAAAATGGCAAAGACCACCACTTGACAGGCACACAGGAGTTGTGGGGGCTCAATGCACTCTCCATACACAAGAATCTTCATGGAACTGGACCACAAAGCATTAAACAGTTTTCCTGAATGTCTTGAACCCATACCTATAAAATTTCTCACTGTAGCCACCAATAAAAATTGTTTCCCTTCTGAATACCTACCAATTCAAAGGCACGTCTCAGTCAGTTTCATTATATACACATTAAAATGTACTCCCGCTTTTTTCAAAATTGCACATGGAATTGGAAGCAAAACATTATTTTGTTAATTAGGTCGATCAACTATCTCCTATATAGCTAGGAAACTCAAATCCTTGTGGCTTACTGCCAAGTTCTACCAAACTACTCACAGATGTTCTGTGAATGACAAGGAATGAAAACATTCCCAATTGAAATCTTAGTCACTTAACTGCTATAAAATATTTAAACAATTTTGCCTGAACATTGGAAAAATAGTAACACGTGTTCCAAAAATTCTCTCCTCCCAACCAAAATGAAATTACATTTAAAGATCATATTCCTTGCACAACACAGAACAGCTGTGAAATGTAAGACTGAAAGAAATACATTTGAAGTCTTCCCAAACAGGTTGAACAAGAGCGACTCTTTCCTTCCCTCCAGTAGGACACACAGTTATCCAGGAAGTATTCTTCAAAATTTTAACTGCCTTACACATAGATAAGCCCTCTAACACGAAAAAACCTCAAATAACCCCTGTCCCTCATATTAGCAGTTTCTTGACTGGTGAGCAATGGATTAAATCTGTGCAATGGTGGTATATAAACAATGCAGTAATTCTTGTTGAACTTAGCCAGAAAGTGACTCCTGCTGACAACTACCCAGAAAAGAAAGATGAAGGTAACAGACTGCCTACCTGCCCTGTGGCCCTTCATTCATATCTCTCCAGAATCCAGTGGTCAAGCATGAGTTCGCAGCATATTTCTTGCCAGCACTCATTAAATGTCAAAAAAAGATTTATCCGAACCTTCTGCTTCAGGTAAGTTGACAATTGGCTTCTTATGAATTGCTAGGAAATGCACTAGCACTTGGAGTTGATTCACGGAAAAAAGACTCTACAACTCGAATAGAGTTATAAAGCAGGTATGTTTACTCCGGTGCCGGGGTGCAAAGGGATCTCTCCACAAAGCTTGCACACCCACCGCACATTTTACCGAAAACTTCTGGAGTGTGGATATCCATATTCATTGAATTACATAACACAAACATACATATGCATGAGTAAGGCTGGGTTAGTTAGAAAGGCTGATGTCAACAGTTTATGTCATCTTTGCACCTGCGCATTGCCTCCTGGTGGTTGTCGGGGGGTCTTTGGGAGGAAGGATCACAGTCTTTCTCACTTTGTTTTTTCCCCGGAGCACGTGCAGATTCTCTTGGCCAATTTCTTGAATAACACGAGTGTTTTTCAGATGGTTTACTTTCTATCTTATCTAAGAGAACCAATAGAACTTCTACCATTCATATATGGCTACCTGTTACTCAAGGACAAAAGTATAATATTTTGCTGAACATTGTAATCCTTGGTAGAATTTCACAGTGAACTGCTTTGTTCTGATGAACACAGTAGTCCTTGGTAAAATTCCACAGAACAGTCTGGGCAAGCAGGATTCTTAGCAATATTTTAAAAAAATACTATAACTTGCTATAAAGTAAGTAAATAAGTTGATAAGCAGTTTGCTATAAGTAAATAAATCTCAAAACAAGTAATTATTTCTCTGTATCAGAGTGAAATATCATGGGAAACAAGGCATCTACTTGGGATCAAAGATTAATTAAATGACAGCTTATCTCTCTCCTATAATTCCAGGTAGTATCATTATTATAAGATTTATAGGGGGTTTTTTCCCCTCAAATTTCAGATAGCTTTATAAATTAAACATTTTTTAGCCTCTGAAACTCTTAAACCCCTGCAGTAACTTGGGAACCTACATGAACTCTTACCTATTAAAAAAAGGTCAGTTGAAAAGACCTTGTATAGCAATGTTTCTAATCTGAAAATAGAAGACACCCACTCAAACAAATTCCTCTACCTGCCTTGGGTCAATTTGTAAATACAAAACAGTTAAAGAATTTGTCCAGTCTCTCTTGTTCTGATGTTGCACAGACTGATCAAATAGAAGCAGTACCAAAGTACAGAGGATAGCAATCATGAAGCAATGATGAGATGTTCAGGAAATGTATGCTATTGCTGGGAGTGAGATATTGACACTTATATTTAAGAAACTGCAAAATGACTTAAGATGTTACAACATAATTTTCCTGATGGGGTAGGACTCAGATCAGTGACAGAACAGGAGAGGACATTTTCACTGCACATAGTAATGTGCTTTGTGACACTATCCATAGGAAACTGTTGCAAATTACAGTAACTCTGGGGTTGATTTTGGATCTAAATAAGAAAATAAATCCATGGCTTTCAGTTATCTTTGTCCTGCTTTGCACAGCAGCACTTTTGCTCATCTTCAGAATAAAAGGGCAACACATAATTGGAGCACTCTCCTTCTCTACCATGCATTAGTGCTTGCCTAAACCATCATATTTGTCATAATCTATATTAGTAATATGAAATTTTACAAAATACTAAAGTTTAATGGCAGTAGTCCAAGACAGTTAAAGGATAGCTTAAGGAATAACAAAGATCTGCACATCATAAAGAAAAAAAAGGCTATAGCCACATAAACTTGTCTTTTCATTAGTAGCAAGAATATATTTCCAAGAGGAAGGAAAAACACATTTCAGTTCCGAGTGACACCATGCATGCAACCTGCATGATGCTGGAACTCATGGTGCAACTACAAAAGCTGACCTAAATCCTTCAAAAAGCATACCTGAAACCCAGAAGGTCATAAGTATTTATTCTGAGGAACATAAAGAGTTCTCGAACTTAAACTGTCTATCAGGTTAACAATGACTAATCAGCTGGATTTGTCTTACATCTGAATCACCCTTGGGAGAAGCAGAACTGAAAAAAATTCTGATCATGGGATTAAGATTTCATCAAAAAAGATCCTGCAGACAGACTGGTCAGGAGTTTCACCATTCTGGAAAGATATGTGAGTCTAAATTCAGGAATAGGCTCTTCTACCAGAATGGACAAAGAGAGAATAGATCTGCAGTCCTCAAGATAGCTATGCATGGAACCATCACAAAAGCAAATACAGCCTTGAAGCTGAAATCCAAAGTCACCAGAAAATCACCAGGTGGCATCACACAGCACAAGTGCCTGTATTACCTGCAGTATAATTTGAAGGCAAATTAGCTGCTAATTTAAAAGAGGAGATGCTCACACTAACACGACTATGTTAAAGGGAGATATGGTGGAAAAAGCTACTCCTATTTTTTCAGACGGCACATATGACCATTGTTAATGTTGATAGTACTTTCCCCTGAGGAAAGTGAAGTGAGAAGGATAATATCAAAAGTCTTGGCTTCTGGTAACACTGGAGATCAAGGATAAAGACACTAAAGAAATACCAAGAAAAATATCACATACAATTCCCAGAGAGACATTGGGAAGGAGCTCCAGAATATGAGAAAAGAGAAATACTTTTAGTGACTTCCAAAACAACAGAGAAAAGAAAATATAAGTGCCTTATTTCCTTTTCAATTTCTATACTATGTCTGCATTATATAAGACAAGGGTTGAAACTGCTGATAGAATAACAGGACCCATTTTATGCTACCAGAACTTCTAGACAGTGTGAGGGCTCTGTATATGATGACATTTTCCAAGAGAAGGCTACATTTAACTAGAATAATTGTACTGGTAATCAGACCTAGGAATGGGCATTTGTACTGTGGTGTGATGACAGCAATCTATTGCATGAGGACAAGAGTAAAGGTCTAACCCAAAGGAGCAAGGCTCCAAGAACCAAGGCAATACGAAGGAAATTTGCTAGTAGGATGCACTGTCACCTTTCCTATCTTTCTCTTATGCACTTCGGAAGATGCTGTATTTTCCTGGGTTATGTTCATTACCCAACTGATACAAATATCTTGTAAAATTTACTAGAGAGATTATAGTGTCTTCAGTGTGAAAGACAGGAAAACACAAAAACCCCTCAAAACTGGACCATTCTTGTGCTTAATGTTACTTATAAACTCTGAAAGGGACAAAAGGTCTCATATTTTGTAATCAGTTTACTTTTATAAAAGATCTGTCAGAGAGTTATCAGACAGATATACTGTCTGAAAATCATAAAAAAAACCACACCAAAAATTCTACCTATAACACAGTTCTTTGGGTTCATGACTCCATGATCTGAAGCACTGAATATGAATTTCATACTTGGACTCTTTTAAGGTTCTTCTATTCCCAGCACATAAACACCTTAGAACAATAAATACAGCCCAGACTGTACCTTGCCCAAACAGTAGTTTTCTTGCGTTGTACAAATGCTCATATCCAGAAGAGAAAGACATCAAAAATAAGAATTGACTGAGTATGGCAACAAAATAAGTGAAGTTAAAAAGAAAACAAAATAGACTCTTTGCAAATCTCAGTTAAGTGAGGCTATGGAAGACCTACAGATTCAGCACTTCACTTAGAGAAACTGAAGGTATCTGGCACAAACTATACACTGTCTGTGAGCATGTGTAAGATGGAGGGCGCTAAAAAGCTTTAACATAAATGGCTGGACATATGCATACGTATGTGAAAATGCAACAGCATGTATTTTAACACAGGGGAAGATACAGGTGCCTGGAATACATACATTATTTCCATGTGAAAACTGCTACTCTTGAGCCCTTGCAGGGAGTATCCTTACAATAATGCTCGAATTAAGCAGACCAACTGTTCCAAAATGCCACCAACACATCAGTATCAGGAGACAAGTGTGGATTTTTGTGCAAATGCATCAAGAATGCACCAAGAATGCTGAATTAGATGCTTAGGTACTGCTGTGTACCTAAGCACTAGGCTACTGCTGGGTGAAAAAGGAAACAGGAAAATCAGGCAACTAGACTTAGTTACCTATTGCCTGTATCACCTCAATTAGGGCTAATCACCTAAATTTGGAGTAATACTTCCTGGCTTTTGTGTGTGTGCCCTAGAACAGAGGGGGTAGGAGGGGGAGGAGAGGGAGGGAGGGAGAGAGAAGAAAGGTGGAACTTTAACACCCCATACCGTTTTACCATGGGAAAGAAACCAATTCCTTTTACAGGAATTCTGGAAGACAATTCCAAGTACACAATGTAATACAGTGCAGACACATGCCACAGATGTAGACAAGCCAGTATGTGTATGCAGCATAGTGTAGGTAGACTCCCTACCCCTGGTCCTAGGAGGATAACCATGTTATTTCAGTAACAGAACTGATCATTAGACTAAGATAATCTAGGCAGAATTTACTAGCTCAGATGCAGCATAACTCTAACTCACCTGTACTGCCTCTGGCTGGGGAGCACATTCACAGTATTTGAAGTCACAGTACTACGCACTGCTACCTACTGAAGATAAAACTGATCTAAGTTATGCATAAAAATAATGGGGACTCAAAACTGAAAGTGAAATTTCTTGGATCTATAAAAACTTAAACGGGAGTTTAATGCTGTAGAATGTAATATAGTTCCTGAGGAAGAGTCTGTAAATTGACATCTCGATGACAAAATACATTTTAAATCTTTTCCTCCTATTGTCTCTGCTTATTTAACACATTTTGAAATTTCATGATACAGTTCTCATTCCAAACTGAGATTCTTCTGGGATGTTAATCTAAAAATGAAGTTTTAATGCAGGAATCTTAATGCTTGGACTTTTTTGGCCAAGGGCCTTGATGAGAAAAGAGAAGAAGAGGGAATGTGAAGGTATTGTGCATTCACTACAGTACACGGTAAGGTCGTATCACAGTTAGCAGTCATCTAACAATATAAAACTCTATAAAATTAATTGAAAATTGCCTGTCAATCCCAGTAGCTGGCAGATGTATGAATCCTAAACTGGAAATGATGTGCAAATTTTTAAGCAAAGATGGTAACTGACCACATGAAAAAAACTATCAATAAATAAGCTAAATTCTCTGTCACTTGTAAACCCTGCATCAAAATTCTAATGATTCTAAAGTCTGCACTTAAGATCAAAGGCATGTGACTCTGAAGTAGAAATCACCAGATATACCTTGGAAAGGAGATCATATAACACATGTAACAGTTGGCAAAAGGAGAAATAAATTACAAATTGTTCATACACAAATGGGGGCAACCCAGTATGTGCTCCAAGCTATGTCACACCAACCCAGCTGCTTGAAGTGCTCTTCTTGCTCTGTCACAGTCCAGTGTGTATACACATGCACACATACCTACTTGTTTTTAAACCTTTTTATGAAGCAACATTTGTAGTTTCTCTGTTCTTTTTAAAAGGAGGAATGTCAAATAATCCCAGAGTTTGACGAGCACTGTGCAGATTTGACCAGTTTGCCACAAAAACATCGGAAGTGTTCTCATTTATTTCCTCAAAGTGCGTAAATACTCACAATACTTACCTCATAGACATTGAACTGAGATTGCCCTCTCGACAATTCTCTGTAACTTGTTGTGAATTCTCCGATGAAATCATGGCTGTATTAAAAAAAAAAAAAAAAAAAAAGGTTTTCAAATCAAATGCACAGCATTTAGTAATTTAAACATGTATTACACCTATTTATGAAAAAGAGCAGCACAGCCAATATAAACTGACACCCAAGAAAGGAGCAATGGCAAAGAAATAATTTGCTTTAAAATCTTCATTTCTCCTTCTGTTGTGTGTTCACTCCATTAGTAAAAAAATGTAGAGATGAAGAGCATTAGTTTAAATCTTTCTGATGGCTTCTGCTTAACTTAGCTGCACAAGAAGACTAGGTTGTAAATTAGTGATGTGACCCCAGTGTAAGCTTACAGAATCTGAAAAAACAGAGTGGACTATCAAAGACTATAACCATTTTCTCACTGGATAACCACTGGCACCACAGACTCTCTACTATGTGCAAGAATACGTTGGAGAAAGGGAGATATTAAGACTGTGAAAGGATTAGCTTAAACCAGAAAAGACCAGCCCTACCAATTTGTGCAATGTGACGTTGAATGGTACTTCTAAGGGGAAGATCCAAAGATTATTTCAGCTGCTATGTCTTCCCATCTGAGAGAAGAAAGCAATCCACTGAGGCTAGTCAGCTCACAGTATTAGGCATCACTGGCAAGCAGATCTTAACACTAAAGCAGTGATTATCAAGCTTCCCCTTTATAAATTCTATTCCTGCTCCAAGAATGCATTTGACAATCCTGTGCGGTCACCCACATTTTGAAAACTGTTAACTCTTAACCAGGGGATGGCATGCTGCCAAGGAGCCACTGTGAGCAGGGTGGCCAGAGGGAGTGTAGTGGATGAAGCACCGCTGAGAAAGGCGGCTGGGGTCAGGGAGCTGGGGCACAGAAATCACAGGGCTGCTAGAAGTAACTGAACTGCAGGTTCATATCTCAGACAGGTACCTGGAAAGGAAGCAACTGCAGGGGTGAGAGCCTAATAGCTGGCTACACAATTCCCAGCAGTCACAAGAACCGTTCTCATGCTCCGCTCTTCCCAGCTAAACTTTCCTCGCTGCTGCTCCAACTCCCATTTCCCCCTGCTCATTTCCCTCTGTTTTCACAGTTGTTCCCTAACAAGGTATTGTATCTTTTCTACACTCTAACTCCACATCTGGTGAGCTATGAAACTAACTTTTTTACCTTCCCTCCAACGGTAAACTAGGATAGAAAGTCAAGGTTTTCTAACTTTGTTACTTGTAAGATTTGTTCTTAAGAAATATAGCACACTTCTAATTAAGTTATAAATATTAAAAGAAAATTTCATTAAATCTGAATGTTGCAAGAAGAGAAAAAATGGAAACAATCCACAGCAACATTAAATTTCTTTCTTGATTTATTCATAATGAAATGAAAAAAAACAAACCCCAAATATAAATCTCACTTTCTGAAATGAGCATATATTTGCAAAATACATAAACCAAACAATTAAAAGGTCCAGTCATCATGCTAATGTGCATGAAGTAAGCAAAGCATCCTGTAAGAAAGCCTGAGAAATACTATACAGTGAAGGCTTAAACGCTCAGCTTCAGAAGGGACCACCTCTCATGAAAAACTCTCCTTCCAGTTTGGAGATCAGGAAGTTGCTTCTGAGAGAGACAGACTAAGACTTCTCTTAAAAAACATATTTTAGAGATATCAATTCCTCTGATTAAAAGGTCTCCAGATTGCAATAACTCTTTAACCACTGGAACAGAGGAAGCCACCCATACAGTCTATAGAACGGGAGTTCTTTATGGACTGTAGCACATAAGGTGTATTTAAACTTGGGTAACCATGGCACTGGAGAAAAACGTACCTTGGTTAAAGAGGAACCTTTCCCTTTCATAACAGTTCTTACCTTACATTTTTAAGTCAGCTTGTGTGTTTCAAAGGCGGATATTCAAACAATAGCTCAATGACTACCTACAAACATTCTGCAGCAAATAGAGGAAACGTAAGCAATTCCAGACAGGGCTGTCTCTGAGGGAAAAATATCCATACCACTTGAAAGTAATGGTTTCTTTAAATCTAAGAGACACTAGAAAGCCTACTTTCCTTGTGGCAATATACACAGACTGACAAGAACTGAGCTAGAAAGATGTAATTTCTCTGAGCAATCACATTAAAAATGTATGGGCATATATAACCAGTCTCAGAGTTCTCTGCACTTAAAAGATCATTAACCTGGATCTTAACGCTCAGGATTCAGATGGATGTTTGCCCCTCTAGTTGGCTCTGAAAGACAAGTGCCTGTCAGACAACATTTGCCTTTGCCTTAAGAAAAACAAGGCACTGATCTCTTCCAATATTCATGATCACACTTCACCAAATGGATCATTAGTCTCTAGATTGAGAATCCAAAGAAGTTATTCTCTTTGCCTTCCTAACACCAAATATTCCTAGACTTTTTTTCCATGAGTGGTATATCAGAACACTGAATCAGAGAGTCTTCACACATAAAATAATCACTTGAAGCCCATCTCACTAAATCTTCCACTTTTAGCACTATGCTTTGAAGTGCTGAAAATCACTTTCAGAATTGTATTAACTTTGATTTTTTTTTTAATGATCTAAAGGAAGAAAACAATGGAGGAAAGGAAAATCATGATCAGAAATATAGAGTAAGTGGAAAAATGGGCTTGTCCAAAGCAATAAAACCAACTTCTGTGACTTCTTATAGCATCAAGTATTTTAGGGCTTGTCACAGCTCTTCGAAGTAATAAAAGGTATCAAGTAGAATAAATCATTCACATTTTGAAAATTTTTGTCCAAAAATTGGTTTGAGACCAAAAAAAAATTTAATAATTAATAGTGTTAATGTTACAAAGGTCCTGTATTACTTTTAGTCAATAAATTTTAAGTGATATTTGAAAATAAATGAGAGTTAAGGATATACAATGACTCTTACCAATGTAATGCACAAACGTGACAGCAAGACGCTCTACCCAAAGCACCCTGGCACCTTTTTTTTCAAAGCATAGATAACTCAAAATGAGGAAAAAGGGGAAAAAAAAATCCCTGTAAGTCAAGACTCAAGAAGTCAGAGTCAAGTCAAGATTCAGAAATCAAGTATATGCACAGTCATGTTGCCTTACTGATTGCAGAATAACCTGCTATATTCAGTATAACTTCCTCTGCTATCTAGCAGGCTCTCTTATGATCTTTCAAAGGTTGTTCCTGCCCAGTCTGCACCTCTCTGGAGCAAACAGATTCAGCATAATGAGGTGATCAGCTAGTGTAACAATGCCTTAAAACAAAGATCCATCAAAAATGGAAATTAATATGAACAGCGTAACAGCACCATTGTACAAAAACCTGATAAGAGTAATTCTTGAATTGATTCACTTCAGATACATTTGGCAATGTCAAAGTTAAATTAGACACTTAGTTTCTTGCTACTATCACCAGTAAATCATAGGCACCACCAACTGGCATTTATTCCAGTTAGGATGGATTCAATCAGACTATTTCCCCCTGTAAGCTACTGAAGCAGCTGTGAAATGATTAGTTCAACCCAGTTGTCTGATTTTTACATTGTCTGAAGTGACATGAGATGAGTGCTTTCTCATCCTTCGGAGGAATTTAACATGTAAGATGTCAGTGTTCTGCCTGCTTCTAAATTCAAGAAAGGTAGAAAGCAAAAGGAAAGAAAAATACAATTAGAATAAAAAGGAATATATGTAAATAGTATCCTTCACTTTTTGTTTTTTAGATATTAATTTTGTAGGTATTCAGAGAGGGATGTGAGTAAAAGCTGATAATCTTTCAAACTGTTTGGGAGAGTACAGAGCCTCATGATTGCCTGAATTCCACAGTATGTTGAAGATTTCACTCAGAATTGTGGCTACACAATATTATTCATCAGATTTCTTCCTTTTCTTTTTAACCACATCTCAGTTACAGATTTTGGACAAAGTGGGACAGCACATGGGGGTTGATACCTTAATAAAATATAGTATTTATTTTTTATTAATTTGACAATATAATTTTTCATTGTTAGATTATTTTTAAAAATATTGTCGTTTATACACAAAAGTGTAAATATATCACATTTTTAAGGATCTGGCAAATCTAAGTGAGGAACAGAGGATGTTAACAGAAATTAATCATTACAGCAATGAAGTGAATTTTTTGCTACTATGGCTTTCCTAAATTAACTACTTGTATTTTTAATTGCCAGAATATGTTATTTTGTCTTGCCAGGGAATATATAATCAAGAAGGATGAATCTGCACTAGCAGGTATTTCTAGAAGGTAAACATGTGATAAGAATGCTTATAAATAAACAGGCTTCAGGGAACCAAAAAGAAAAATGTATAAACTGAGAAAGCTGAAACTGGTTTTGGACCTTGTCATCAAAGAAATGAATGGCAGCACAGGACATATTTGCCTATTATGATTACAAGATCTGTTGGGCCACAGAAGCACAATATCATTAGCTGTAATAATAGAAGCAAATTGCATTAGCAATATTAAAGACATTACTGTATAATAAATAATATACTCTCAAAAATCCAAATGCATGTGCATATCCATGTATTTAAAAATATAAATTAAGATTAATAGGAAATATTTGCGACAGATCAATTTAAAGATAAATAGAAATCAACATATTCTTGTACTACATACAAGATCTAGTACCAAAATATTAAGATAAAAGCTCAAATACTTTTAAAAGAACAAGAAGTATCAATCCAGTCTGATAAAAAATAATTTTATCTTGTTTGTCAAAATAAATTGAAAGGCTAATTTCTTCATAAAAAAAGGTACACTCAGTACAGACATCAAGCTTGAAAAATAACAGATTGCTCCTCTTGAATTCAGCCACAGAAATTCAACATATATTCCACCATCGTCTTGCTAGCAAGGGAGTTATTTAAAACCTGGGTCTTCCAACTCTACAGTTTTACAACGCTCTGATGAAGACAGGCATGGAAATGAACATTCAAACCCATCTGAAATTACGATAATTAATAGGTAGTTTCTACATTGCAATAGCTAGGCAACCATGAAGCAGCACTTGCAGGCTCATGCACTTTATTGTAGATGAAAAGCAACGGTTTATGAAGCAGCGTTTTAAGAAAAGTAGATTATAAAATGGGTTATGCAACTCTTCATACATGTACATTCACTAATAACAACACAAGATTCACAAAACTGATTTTACAGATCACAAAGCATTCTATCTTGTTTGTTTCATGTATAAATTATACACATATCATGTTTGAAATAGGCTAATACATCAGCATTTACCACAGTTGCAACCCAAACCAGAACTGCAGCACAGCAAAACTTTTTTTCCAGTACCTGTATCTCTAAATATTGATAAATACTATTCTCTAGTCCTGTTCTGGAGACTATATATATATTTTAAAACATATACAACTATGCATGGATACCCTAAAGTTTAACAACAGAATTAATGTCTTACCTTCCATCTCTATCCCAATCATACACTTCTACTTTAATTGTCCTAAAACCAAAACAAAACACAACCCTATTAAAATATATATTAAAGCGTACCAGGATTGCCTTTAACACTTGTATTTTAATAGTATACATGTGCATCAATTGTGCCAAATCCAGAGGGCAGAATTTTCCAGTCATTTCTCACAGGGCAGAAAATAGCAAGTCACTCGGGTTATCAAACACATCTTCATAAATTAATAGAAAAATACAGTAGAAGCTAAGAAAACAATTAAACACATTGGAAGTTTAACTAATATCTTTTTACTTGATGATGCTCTGAGTTTTATGTGGGTTTTTTATAAATTATTCTTTAAGCCTTACAGTATTATCAAAGTTTTTAAGAACATTAACAAACTAGAACTTACTGTGAAGGTTTTTTTGGTATGTGCTTTTTCTGGACTATCAGCAGATACTCATTTGAATTAATCTGACTGCTAACGAGTATTTCTTAATTTGAAACATATATCATTGTAGGCACGATTATGAAGTTCCATGGAGCCTTTATTCACAAGGCATTCACTGAGTACATTATGTTGAAAGCTTTCAGAGTAGAATCAACATGAGAAAACAGTAGTTACAAAATAATTTGAGACATGATATTATACTTTTTAATTCTCTTTTGGAATGCTGGATTTATTTCAAAATGCCTCTACCACGATATCTTTTTTAATTATTATGAAAACCTTTTTCTTTAACATGATAAATAGTGCAGCATCCAGAAACTAGCTAATGAGCACTGTTTTGCTTATGTATTATGCACAGGAACCTATATACAAATTAAAAATTCTATTTGATTAGAATGTACTTATCATGAAATTGCTGTATTTTTATCGCATCTAACTGAAAGAGTAAACAGCATGGCTGACAACTGTATCAAGTACTTCACAGGGAGAGTGTCAGCAACAGAAGAACCCTTTTTCCTTCAGTTTGAAGGAACATGACGTCAAGTACTGGAAGAGTATCATAGATCAAATAAAGAGCTAAGATCTTATAGAAAATACTAAAAGTGGCCCAAAAATTATAACCCTCTCCCCAGTTTCCCAGGATAAACCCCCCTACAAGTCAATTAGCTTTTGACTTTTCAATAAGCAGCTTATAAAGACAGAGCTTTAAGTTTATTACTGTGGAAGCATTTTGCTCAGCTTAGTGAATATAAGCGCTTCTTACTCTCCTGCTTCTTCAAACTGACTACTGAGATTCAGTCAGATGATTCAGGAGTTGGTTTGTATATCCCTTGACATTAGCTAGTAAATTAAAAGTTCAAGGAATATCTCCTCAGAAGACTAGGCTTTCACAGTAAGCGATTACAATAATTTTAGTGTACACATTTCACTGAATAATTAGCTGAATAATGTAATAGACTTATGACATGGCAAAATCATGTACTACAGTAACATAAAATATACATGAATGGATGATCACCATGTATATGGAAGCTGAAAATTAAAATTTAGATAGAAAAGTAACTACTTAAATTCCAATTTAACATTGATTCAAAGACACTCATGGTAAGAAAACTATTAATTTGAGCAAAGTCCTACTTAATTTCCTACATGCAGCAATGTTTCAACAAAGCATCTGGCTTCTACTGATGGAAACATTAGTACACAGTTAGAAGAATACAATGCTAAACCTCTTTTTATTTTAATCAATAACATAAAATACCTTATATAAGATAATAAGATATGATCATACCAATCTCAGCTTAATAAAAAAAAAGTTTAAGGGTTACAAGGCATTCAGACTAGATTTTTGACCTTTTGCCTTTGAAATACCCAAACAAGTTCATTTTGCATCTTGTGTTTTTCACGCAGTCTGTGTAAAGCTGAATTGAACCTTAGCACACCTAGCCATCTATCTACTACATTCAGCTTATATATTGTACATATTTTTATTCTAGACTTCATATATTTCCTTCATGATTTTAAACTAAATATTGCACGATACACTGGTAAAAGTATTATGACTAATTGATAAATCTAGACTTCCTCAGAGTCTTACCAAAATAATTCCAGCACTCCAGATTTCAGCTGGCAGAGCTTGATAAACTACCAGACATTTAACTGGGTACTTAATACTAACACCAATATCTAACTGCATTTCAAAAAAATGGTGACAACGGAACAAGAAGTCATCAGCAGTGAGTTAAACATTTTCCTTGTTGATATTGTTAGAAGTTAACATGTCCATTTTTTAAGGAGTCTAAAAATTAGTTCCTTAACTAATTTGCTTGCTATTATTGGTAAAATATTGGTTAAAACCATGGTACTGTTACCATGTTTTGCAAGGATGGATCCTTTTGCATGTGATCATTGAAAACTTCAAATCTGAAGATGATTACCTTTTGCATTTCTAATCTACTTAGCTATGTATTTTAAAAGCTTTTATTTATCAGCATCCTCTGACATTACAATGTCACCCAGTGAAGACAGATTATCATTGTTTTTCATTGAAATGTTATTAAAAAATACTTGTGCACACTAGTAACAGTGGCCATTCTTCCAACTACTCTTCCCTTTCTGTTTCTTAATCACACCATAATTATTTTTTTTTTTCCAGAAATCACCACTAACATTTCCTACAGATTAAGCACATTGGCTTTATCTTTCTAAACTCTATAATGTGATGAATGGTTTTGAACACAGGTTATCCTTTCAAAATGCTGATTAAATAAGCTAAATAATAAGAGGAACTGAACTGCATAGGACAACTTACATATACATGAATTAGGGGAAAAAAATCATATATGTTAAGAAAGTTTAACATATAGCTTACCGGTCATAGTCTCCATTACACAGTGCTCTGACAGAAATCTTGAATGCCTGCCACACTGGATTTAATGTATTTTTTACAACTTCTGTTTTGTGGCAGATTGTAAAACTGTAGTAAAAAAAAAAGATAAGTTTTTTATTTAGTTCATTTTTCTTTTGTGTCATCAAACATGGAATCAAAAGAGCTCTAGTCTGTATTCATTCATTCATTCAATGTCCATATAAAATTTAAGATAAGAAAAAAAGAAACACAAATCAAAAAGAAGGAAAGACCAAAGAGGACAGACCTGTTTGAGAGAGATTATGGAGTAGGGTGCTGAACAACTCTGAACCTAAAATGTTTTTAACCAAAACTTTGACAAGAATTACAACCATTCAGTGAGTTATTTCAGGCAAGAGCAGTCTCCATCCTATTTGCTTTAGCAGGACTTGTATAGCCAGGAATCAGTCACAGATCCAGAAAGAAAGTGGTCTGGTAAAGATCTGACTCTTGCTTAGTGATTAAGAAACTCAGCCAAGGAAGTCATGGCTTTCTGATTCTTGTTCCACATTTTATGTCTATGATTTTTTTAACGAGGGCTCTCTCAGGTGAAACATATAAGCCTTTGTGAGATCCCATGGTCACCTTCTCTCAGGTGAAATACAATGAATTGTTTTAATGCATTCTGCTTTCTCTAAATAATACAAAATTAAAATACTACTTCTGAATCCTCATCTTGGGGACTGAATTGTTCAAAAGAAAATAGGAGTCAAGGTCACTGCTGAAATCACTACTGAAATTCTACATACAGATGTAACTAAAGTTGTCCTTTGACAGAATATCTTCCTTACGTTCTAAATGCCTATGTTTTAATCCTAGCTATGATTCAGAAAGCATGCCTGAAGCTAAGAGACAGAAAAGGGAGCATCCTTCTGTCAGGGGTACAGAAGTAGTGCCCCAATCGCCTATGAGATTCAGGACACCATTAAAGAATCCGTGGCTCTACATTAATTTCTTGGAAGGAAGTGGAGAAGCATGGCACTCAAGGCCAAGAGAAATTACATGTAACAGCACTCCCAGTAATGCCCAGAGAAATTCCGCTAATGACCTTAATGTCACTGACAAAGGAGCTGTAAGTCCTCCAGGCTTGCAACTTAAGATATTCTACATTTATTCAGGAAACTGTTCCTATAATCTGCCTCAGAGAAAAGAAGGGAACAGACGCACATATACCCATAACATAGGTTTATGTTAACAACTATTCCTGTTAAGCTACTGAAACAAGTAATATTATACATGTCTAGCCTTTGGTTCGATATGATATTACATGAGAGGACTATCAGTTTCCAAGAAAACTCCCCCTGCCAGTAGACCCCCATGTAAGCAGCATGACCACCATATACTGGCACGTCAAGTCTTAGCAGCAGAACAGGAGAGCTTAATCTACTTTAACAAATTAAAGCATGAATGTAGCAAACAGCCACTTGTAAAAAAAATTTCTATTATTTAAGGTATTTTTGAATTGTGTTTCCTAGAACTCTGTCAAAAAGATAATGCACTATAAAATGTTTTTATCTAAAACAATTTCTAAGCATTAGCATATTCTGCAGCTACAATTTTCTTTGAGAATTCTATTTAAAGACATCCTATATCTTAGTAAAAGTAATGCTATTTAACTATTTTTATTACAATTAATTTTCACAGTGCTCCAGATTTATCACACATTTAACTCTTAAAACCCTGAGTTACAATATTTGATCTATTTGTTACAATAGTTTTACTGCTATACTGCATAACATAATTAAATCCAACAAACACTATAAAAGAAGCTGAGCTTAATCTGACAAATATAAAAACATAAAAATTATAATACTATCTGCAAATATGTAAGTTGCCTACTATTTAGCAGCAGAAATACTTAACAGGCATCTACCTGCCATCTTCATTGCTTCGATGAAATACAAGGAAAGGATCAGATTTCCCAAAGAAGTCCTTCTTGTCTAGCTTGTTAGCACAAAACTGCATCAAAACTGAATCCTGAAATGGGTAATACAGAAAAATTACATACAGCATGCAGTTTACTAAACTAAAATAAATTTTAAAAAAAATAATCACTGACTAATAACCATACATGTTGAAAACAAAATAAAGGAGAATATCTGTCTTCTAGATGCCTTCTACATATTTGTATTCCTGAAATGTCTCTATAGTGCAGTTTGAACTGCTGGAACTGAGAATTCCTTCATAGGGAGGTGCCGAGGAAGGGTAAATTTCTATATTAAATGCCTCAGGATTTTTCCTCTATTTTCTGACATCCAAACTAGCATTTTGAGGAAAGTAGATGCACAGGCAAGGAATGCATATTAGAATTAATTTAAAAAAACTCCTGTGAGAGGCGACTAAGCCTCATTCCTTCAGTGACTTAAACCTGCAGTTTTCTGGTCCCACTGTCTGGAAAGCAAATGGCTTAGCAGCTTGCTATTAAAGAGTCTAGAAGCTTCCAGAAAGTGAGCCTGGAAGATACCAAATACACCCATTTTGATGACAAATAATGAGAAAAGTTTCTTTACTGTGGTCAGGCAAACCGATAGTCACACATGATCACCTCTTTGGGTAGAGTCAAGAATTGAAGAAAGATTATAAATGCAAAGATAAACCTGCAGACTCACCAGCTAACTGGGGCAGAGCCTGACGGAAGACGGTGTTCCGTAAACAGGTCTAAGGTGTAACAGCAACAAGAGGAAGACTAGGGAAAATGTGGGTTCACCACTGAGTGGGGCAAGGGACCAAGTGACGAAGGACATGGAAAAGACTGTGTTTCTCATAACCTTCTATGCCTTGGTCTTTACTGGTAAGATTTGCCTTCAAGAACCTTGGGCACCTGAGACCCAGCCCTGAGAAAGTCTGGAACAAGGATGAATTGCCCTTGGTAGAAGAGAATCAGCTAAGGGAATATTTAAACAAACTAGACATACAGAAGTACATGGGACCTGGTAAGATGCATCTGTGAGCGCTGATGGAGCTGGCCAATGTTGCTGTGAGGACACTTTCAATTATCTTCGGGAAGTCATGATGTTCAGAGGAAGTTCCTGAGGACTGGGACAAAGCAAATGTCATTCCTATCTTTGAGAAAGGGCAAGGAAGTGGATCCAGGCCAGTCTTTCCTCAGTCCCTGAGAAGATGACAGAGCAAGTAATCCTGGAAAACATTTCCAAACATGTGAAAGACAAAAAGGTGGCTGAGTGTCATCAGTGTGGATTTACAAAGGGGAAATTCATGCCTGAACAACCTGAAGCCTTTCCTCATGAAATGAGTAGCTCAGTAGATGAGGGGAGACTAGTGGATGTTGTGTATTCTTGACTCTAGCATGGCCTTAAACACTGTCTCCCAGAAAATTCTTGTTCACAAACTGGTGAAATATGGACTAGATAACTGGACAGTAAGGTAGACTGAAAACTGGCTGAACTGCTGGCTTCAATGGGTCATGATCAGCAGCACTAAGTCCAGTTGGAGACTAGTGGTGTACCCCAGGTGTCAAAAATGGGGCAAATAATATCAAACATCTTCATTAATGACTTGGATGATGTGACTGATTAAACCCTCAGCAAGTTTACAAATGATACAAAACCAGTAGTTGTAGAAAGACATGGCCATTCCAGCAAAAGGGTCACTAAAATGATTTAGAGATTGGGCCATCTCTCATATGAGAGGCTGAGAGCGCTGGAATTATTTAGCCCGGAGAAGAGAAGGCTCAGGGGGATCTTATCAATTTGTATATATATCTGATAGGAGGGAGTAAACATACTCTGCTTAGTGGTATCCAGTGGAAGAATAAGTGGTAACAGGTACAAATTGAAATACAGGAAATTCCATTTAAATACAAGGAAAAAAAACTTTTTAATGTGAGTGTGGTGAAGCACTGAGAGACTGTGGAGTCTGCTTGGACATACTCAAAATCTGACTGCACAGAGCTCCAAGTAACCTGCTCTAAGAGCAGAAAATTGGACTACATGATCTCCCAAGGTCTCTTCCAACCTCAGCAATTCAGTGATTCTAAAAATCTTTGCCATACTGAATACGAGCTATAAAAGTTTGGCCAAAAATCTCAGAAGATAAGAATTAATCCAAATAATGAATAAACTTAGGTAGGAAAACATCACAAAGAATGTAGCAGCTGGTGAGACAGTGCAAGAGACTGTGAGAGAGTGTACCCATTAAGGAGCATAACAGAGAATCCAAAAGAGAGAGCAAGAGAGCAAGACTGAATCCCAAATTCTTTGCAAGCTCCCCTCAGTGATTTTGAACTAGTCCTCACATATGCAAAATTGTGGTGAATCTGGAAGAATATGAAGGCCTTTAAAGGCACCTAGTATTTGTCTTCACCAGAAGGGAAAGAAGAAAAAAAAATCCTGTTCTGATTACTGATTTAATGACATATTTGTGACTTTTAAGTAGTTCGTTACAACTGGGATATAAATACTGGTCTTGAAGGCTAAACCCAGAATATCAGGAAAAAATCACCTTTCGTCTCTTTAAAGGTTACCAGTAAATGTTTGGGGTGATGACAAACATCTCTTAAGAGCTGTAGGTGCTTAACTTCGTAAGAAATTAGAAGTACAATTGCTGCAGGAAAACAATTAAATGATGCACCCATTTTGTCATCTGATAAAAGTGTGAACATTTTGATCATGTACTACATACAAATTTTGAGCCAATGTAAAACAGGGAAAAGACAGGCATTTTCCATGACCATATTTAATTCATTCATACTAGTAACAGGGGAATTTCCTACTGCTAAATGGCAGTTAAATGAGACTGAGCTGGTGCACCCTATTAATATAACTGTGTGGGACCAGCAGGTTGCCTGGAAAAGGTAAATAAGATTTGAGTCCATGTTCTATTCAAACATACCACTATACTACTTCTGCAGAAAAATAATACAAACTTGACTAATCTGGAAGTAAGGCACAAAATTAAGGATTTGTTTTTACTTCAAGTATCTAATAAAAATAAGAAAATAAAGCCTAAGCAGATAAACTTTTGTTGGATATGTAAAAAGAGAAACATGACTATTATATAAATAGAAAAAAAATTAACCACTCATGACGCAATATGAAAGTTAGAAGTTATACAAAAGGCCCCCTCAACACTATCCAATTAAAAAAACTAAGCCCCAGAAACAAATCTCTTCAAGCCTCAAGGATTTTTGTAGCTTTATGTATCTAATCTTTTACTCTCCATATCCCCTGTACATTCTCATCAAATGTCTGATACTATTCCTTTCTTCATTTAAGATTTGCTATCTTGTCATTACAAACTCTTAAAAGATACACCCTACAGCGCCATTCAATATATACCATGCTATGAGAAGTTGCCTCCCTACTCAGATTCCAAACAGTATTTATCACCCCATATGTACAATTCTTCCTTATTCTTCCTTCTAGTCTCTGTTTCCCTACAATTTACGGAATGCTGCTTGCTCATTCAATGCTGGGAAGCAACTTGAGGTGGCCTGGCTCGCGGGTGCTTTCTGACCAGTAAGCCTCCTCCTCTGTCCAGTCTCCTTTTCCATGAACCCTAGGAGAGTGAGGAATAGTGACACTACTCCTGGTTATGACCACACCACGTCTCTTCCCTTAACCAGCCAAATTACCCACTTTCCCTCCCTCCAATATTTTTCTGTTTTATGTTAAATAAGTAGACATCTACTATTAATAGGACACAGAAGTCTTTACCTTCTTTAAAGAAAACTGTTTAAACTCGTATTTTATGGCTATTCTTTGAAATACCTTACTAGTTTTTTTTCCAGTAAACATTTATTTCACGTTTTTTTTAAATAATATGACTCACTATTAGCATAAAACCTTTTAACTATAAGGTCAAATATCCAAAATTTTACTTCAATATACACATAATGTCAATATTCCATAATGGAAATAGAATTCCATGATTGAAACAAATGGATCTTTGTGAAAAAATGGATAGTAAAGGATTAAAATGGGATTAATTACTCGGGGAACTAGATTTATAACTCATCTAAGAATCAAAAACTTTATGCTTTTTATTGTTTTCTACTTCTTTCTGCTTCTTCTACCTAAAACTAAGAGTAACTGATAGGAAAAAGTATCCAAACTTCTTACATATATCACAAAATGTAAATTTATACCTTATACTTTGACAATCTGGTACAGTGTAAATCACAAAATCATTTTATTTTTCAAAAGCAATGAACACACACTTACTCGGCAACAGCCTAGTTCTTCTGCTGTTACTATGACTGTCCCACATTTTTTCCCAGGAATTCCTCTGCAAGAAAATACAACTACATCACTTCAGTTTCTTAATATTTATGAAAGTTACAACTGACACAGATAAGCACAAGGTAAGCTTTCAAGCCACAAAACTGATGGCATGCTACACAGTTTCCCTTTTTTGTCACTTATCCTGTATAAAAAATTTGTTTTACGCTAAGTGAATTGGTAAATGAGTTGCATATTTATTCTACCTAGGAAGAAAGAAATCAGCTTGAAATTTTAGAGGAAATAGCATAAAAAGTTAAAATGGGATGAAATAACAATACTGGAATTCTATTTCCTGCTCCCCCACTGACGTTTTGTTTAGAGATGGCTCTATAGCTTACTGATATGTGAAAAGCAACCTTTTGCAAATTTTCCTTAAACAAAATACCTAAAATATATTTAAAACTATACACCAGCTTTAGTTTACATTTATTCTGAAATGTCTATGAAGGCATGTAATAACTCATCATCATATCAGATACCGTAGTTGCAAAATCAATCATAATTCACACAGACAGCAATTAAAAACATGTTGCTGCAACTCCAGAAAGCACAAACCAGATCCTAAGAGTAAAGAACACAGGAATAGAAAAGCCACATGTAATCTGATAGTATTCAGTGCCAGCAGCCTTTTGGGGCATGGGGCATGGGGGAGGGGACAGGGGTAAATACTAATATAGAGATGCAACTTTTTGCATGATGCTATACTATAAATGAGAAGTTCTGCAACATCCTAATGTCTATTATCACACAGCTTGGCAATTTTTTTCAAAACTAATGCTGTTGCTCATACTCGTTTCATTTCTAGTTCTTGATTTCTTTACATCTTTCTTGAAAATAATTATTTGAATGAAAATTCTTTCCAAAAAGACATGAAGGTAAAGTTATATTTTAAAATTGCTTGTATTTTTAGGTTTTTCTAAGAGAACTAGAGGGCACTTCTGTTCTTCTGTTATGACAAAACTTTATGTAAACTTAATGTAAACATTTACATCTTTCTTATTTTGCTTATTAGTTCTACTTAATTCTTCTGAAAATTTTTACAATGTTCTATAATTTTAAATAAGTTTAGCAAGATTATGATTAATAAAGAACTGGTGGGAAAACAGTTCTTAGAGCAGATAAAGTTTTGAAATTATGAATACAGGAGCAAATACTGATGCAAATTTCTACAAGCTCATTGAAACTGTTGTTTAGAAGTTGATGTTTAGGTCTGTAAGGAATACATCAGGAACTGGTGCTCCTATACCACTGCAGTCATTTGCCAGTAATCACATGACTGCTCTCCTGGACCTCGTCAGTGCTACATTCTAAGTCTGAATTTCACAAGAAAAATAGTAGATAGAGAATCTGTTCAGGTTTTTATTGTGAAATTTTAAATGACCATTTAAATACATACAAAAGTTATGGCATTCCTCCATTTAATGTGAGATGATTTATAAAGTACAATACTTCAAGATCAAACTGGAGAATTTTCTTCAAATAACAGAAAAAAATAATATGGTCATTTCAAATGCTACACAGTATGAGTCACAGTTCCTTCAAATTATATGGCTTCAAATCTGTCACCCTTCAACAGCTCAAGACCAAAAATTACCCATTTTAGCTTCTGTAGCAAGGGGATCTTAAAATTGAAATCTGATTTTCAAAAGATTAAAAAGCTGCATCTTTTCTTTTGAACAGTACTTCTCGAAGCTTCAAAATCTTCAGAAATTTGGTAGTAATTGCAGTAGTATAAATTACTTAGTTATCAGGGTGATATTAACCTTACATGGTAAAATGTTTCAAGTAACAAATGACCATGATACCGGCTTTGACAGGGAAGAAAGAAATAGAAGTCTTACAAGTGTAACTAAAAAAACCAGAAGTTCCCAGAACCAAAATTCTGTTGGTTATGCCAACTGAAACAGAAAGCACTGGTATCAGAATTACCATTGCTTGAACCAAAATTCTTACTACTGAAGTATTTGCGTTCACTTAACTGTGCCATTAGGAACATATGAGAGACACAGTCTGGGCAGTGACACTACTTTAAAGAAAAAGCATCAAACATTTCCTTTGGTATGAAAGTCAAATAGATTTATCCCATTTTCAAAAGATTATTGTGTCCAATGCTAGATTGTGAAAAATACAACTCTGATCACCTCCTGAGGAGCTGGAGGCCTGAAGTAAACTGTTGATAAGCAAGCCCCATTTCTGACAAACTGGTCACCAAACAGTTGCCATTTGACAGAGAACCTTGTGCCACCTTGCCTGCAGTTATAATACATGGCAGCCAATGTCTGCCTGTCTCAAACTGAGATTTACACATGAAAACATTTATGCAAAGACATGCTTCCTTTCATCTTATGAACATGAAGGTCAAGGAATGCCCAGCCTCAAGAGATACACGTGTCTGGAATTATCACTCTGAAGGATGGGGGATATGGAGAGGCAATTCCCTGAAGATATTTGGGTGGGTATGCCAGTAAAATAAGTCATTCTTATTTACTGAGTAGATGTAAAAAGTACACACAGTATAGTCATATCTGAAAGCATTTGGGGTAAGGTTTGGCTTGACATGTCACCAAGGTTCTCAAGGACATGTGCTTTAAAAAAGAATAATATTAGCATGACGGCTAGCAAAGAGGTGAAATGCTTAATCAAAACTAGCACAGAATTTCTCAACAGAACAAAAAGTTCTCATTATTCAGGAACTCAAAACTCTACCAAATGATCTCTAGAGTTTGTGATGCTATTAAGTACAAAATTTGTATGCTTGTCTTGAGACTACAAGCAGGAAAAAAGCACTCAACCATTTCCAGACACTAAAGAGCTTGTTCTTTTACAAATTCCCTTACAAACAATTAATTAAGAAAAAAATCCTAAATGTAAAGTCAGCACCCTGAGAAAAACTTCAGTAGTCACAGATCAGCCAAATGGAAATACCTTTAACTAGCAATAAAGCCTTGTGAGAAAATAACAAAACAATTTCAAGCTGGTTTTGTCACTGTATAAAAATACATTACTTGGAGATTCAGCATGACAGACCAGTCCTTCCAATTGCCAGGGACATACAGACTAATATTACCTTGAAGACAAGCATGTAAGAGTTTCGTCTGTTTAAATCCACAACGCAGTGCCACTGTCCATTGTCTTTAGCTTTAAGGAATAGCTGCTATTGAGCTGCCCTGGAATTGGTTCTGTGGCACAGACAGAATTTATGTTCAGGCAACCAATTTCTCAGCATTAATTTTCATTGGGAAGGGTTACAGATCAGTATTTGTGGGGTAATAATGAGGCAATCTGTGTTGCATAACCACTGTCAAGTGCAACACTCAGTGCTAGTTATCTGACAGATATAGAAAATGTGCCAGTCTAAGTGTGAACAGGGTACAAACTAAATAAAGGAAGGTAAAATGTGAGGAAGACATTTCAGTGGGTCCTACTATTTTGAGAGCCCAGAACCTGTAGGTGTTATACAGTGATCGCCTCTTTTGGGACAGTATTTGAGGGAACAAATAATTTGACTGTTACAGAAACTGAACAGAAAACCATTATTAAATGAAAGGTCCTCAGCAATACCTGCATATCTGTAGACAAGATATAGTCTTGAGGAGTAATTATTGTCTCCTTAGAACAAATGATTCCATGATTGAGACACCACACCTGCAACACCTAGAGATGTATGAAAGGACATTCTGAAGACCACCTGGGCTTTAACAAGGACTGAAAAGTGGACCTTTCCAGAGTTGGTGGAGAAATATGACAATTTGTCTGGAAATTCAAACCTGAGAGGTTAAACAGAACCTCCAATTTTGCAAGCTGAAACTGCAATGAGGCTGAGGATGAAACATCTTTCAGATCATTCAAAAATTTACAGTCTTTTCCCTGAGTAATTTACTTGCCCTCTGGCAGTCACAACCACAGATAAGAGGATAGGACAAATACATAGGAAGTCCCAATTGCAGGGTTCGGATGTTTTTCTATCAATTATGCTCACAGCAAGATGACAGGAGAAAGAACTGCCCAAAACAGGCCAGCTGGCTCCAGTACAGCCTCATTAGCAGGCAATGGCACTCAGATGTGAGTAACTGGCATAGAATGCTCATTAAGCTTTGCAATATCTGTGCCTCCTCATTAAAGGGAATCCCTACAGGAATGCACTTAGTAGATCTTGAAAGAAGCCTTGCTCAGAGTTATAAATGTGGCTAGCACCTTCTCTCTAGGAAGACAGAACATGCAAATATCTAACTCTGAATAATGTCTGGGAAGGTGATACTCTCTTGAGAGAAAAATAAAGCTGTGTCATTTCTGGAAGTAGATAAATCTGCACCTCATCCTTTCATGCTAATACAACTGGGGCAGGCAAGGCCAGTCTGAGTAAATCTTACACATGGAGTTTGTCTTGAGAAGGCGTTTAATTAATCTAGTAACCCAAAAGGTAGAGAGACAATACTGTTAAAATGTCAGATTCATATGCTTTGAATGACTACATTTATTTTCCAAGATAAACTATGAAGAGCAAATGTTCACCTCTGTAGCCAGCCAGTCAGTAAAATAAAGTGCAATACTATAGTATGTTCTTGAACAAAAATGCTCATAGTCATACAGATAACAGGCTAGTGTACTACTTTACTGGGAGCAAGAGTCCTCTGTGACAGACTGTGTCAAATTCAAAGCCCTTCATATTGTCAGAAACAGAGCACAAGGTTCAGGAGACATCCTCATACCTGCAAGACCAAATACTATCAGGTTCATGCCTCAGAGGCATAATCTGCTGATGCTTGTAAGGCCCATGAAACTGCAAGTCATGTTCTGTCATGTATGCAAAGAAGAAAAATGCAAAGACGAAAAATATCTTCTCTTTTACACTCACCATGAAGGTTAGTAGCAAGGTATGTTTCAGCCTGCCTGACAGATCACTGCAGCGGTGACCCTCTGGGCTTGAGATGAAGGACAAGAGTATCCTTTCATGGTAGACTTTCTACAGGAACTTTCCCTGGTGATATACAATTAGACTTAGAGTTGGCCAGCTCATGGCAGCCATAGAGATCTAAATCTCAGGAGGCTTTTAAAAGTCCAAAGTAGATAGATCTGAAATTTAAGCTTCAAGTCTTTCTAATTTTAATTTTGAAAGAATGGCAGAGCTTACTCGAATGCCAATCAGAGAATGGAATTCAAGCTTCTCAAGTTGTTGCTTAAGTATAAAAAGTGCTACTTCTGTAGGGACTAAACGAGCACTGGACATTCTCTTCTTTATATATATGTTGGCAGAGAACAGAAAAGGCAAAATAGTAATGAATTTCAGAAATACTGTGAAGAGAAAAAGCTCTCTGATCTCAAGTGACAGATCATAAAGAATATTCAAGTTGACTTGACTTTGTGAAGAGAATGGTAAATTCAAAGCAGTAAATACCCTTAGGAATGGAAGACATGCATTATTGTCAGTTGAATTATTATTATTTGAATATTAAGACATTAAACACATGTAACTAAGCAAACAATCCTGAAGTGCAATGCAATAGCTTAATAAATAAAATAAGACAACAAATGTCTCCTCAACATCAAGGTATCTAGACTTCAGAGAGTCCAGAGTGAACAGTTGCCTAGGCACAGCACTGTCAAAAGCACCAATGGCAAAAATAAAACCTGAATACTGGGAAGAGCTGATAAAAAATAATGAACACTTTCTCATTAACAAATATCTACCCACACCACATACACAAAAAGAAAGGTGTATTTCAAAATCTTTTGGGGGGACAACTGAAATTTTTCAGGGTTCCATTCAGTAACTGCCATATAACAGAACAGCAGAAGCCAGACGAACAATGCTTGTTTACCCAAGAGAAAATGTATGACACAGGCCCACACTACTGTGAAATAATAAGACCTTTTTTCCCCCCATAGAAACTTCATTGATTTTTCTCATAGCTAATCCCAAACATTAAACTTCAGCTGTTACTTACTTCAGACCTCACTTAACCTGTACCAAGTGATAATAAACTGCTTAATGGATGATTTTTAATCTAAATGTTTAAAATAAATTTCAGGAATTTTCTCAGAAAAAAAAAAAGTGTGGCATGATGAATAATTTATCACTTTAAAACCAGAAAGAACTATAGAGGCCTTCAAGAAGTCAGCAAGATTTGTCTTACTAAATATGGGTGTATTCAAAGTCAGCACCCTTCTCTGACCATGTCACAAAAGGCTTCCATTAGAGTCAACTAACAACTAGTCAAAAAAGTCAGTGGAGTTGCAATTCACTGTGGCAGTTAGCATAAGTTAGAACTAGACAGTGAAAAGTTAGTGAACTTTTGTTTTAGTGGAAATAAACAAAATGGGGGCAATCTCTTGTCCCAATTGACAGGATAGTGTTGGTGTGCTCAAGCAGACAGTCACATGCTGCAAACAGCCTGCGCACCATCTAGAACTGAAACCATGTCCAGAACAAGCAGAGAGTGTGTGGTGCTGAGGCTCTTCTGGGACAGCCCTGGTGGGCTGGGTCTGTTTCTCTAATTTCGTTATTGGAGTTCCCTCACCTGCCTGTAACTCTGTGCTCCTTTGTGGGTCTGGAGTTGGGACTTCAGTGGGCTGATGGGTCTGCAAGCAGCCAGGGCAAGGTATTATTTGGGCTCCCCCACCTGCCATTGTGCCTCTCATTCTTCATTTGCAGACAAGTGTTTTTAATACCAGAACCTAGTACACCTATTATATTACTTACTATATTTGTCCTCAAGACTATTTCCTGGACAAGGTTTTAAAAGTTTAATACCCAGGATGGGATTAAGCAGAGAATCACAAAACACTGGTGTCTGATAATGGCAATATTTGCTGAAGTTAATGATTTCGTATGACTCTATTAGAAATGTGATACTCTGATCAGCTGATTCTTCACTGTTTATGCAGGGGTTTTATGAAGGAGCTAGACTACATTTAGCAGTTTTCTAGTGTTCCACAGTAGTGATAATCTATTAAACAGTAATTTAACACTCATAATACTGATGCAGTCAATTTTAGGGTTTTGGGGGGCTGTTTTTTGGTGTGTTTTTTTTGGTTGGAGTTTTTTTTCCTTTTGATTTTAGTGTTAAGTTTTAGACAACATCTCTCATTGCAGACAACTTGTGATGAACTACTGAAATTGAAAGACATCTTACGGTTCATCTGAAAACTTTGATGACAACAGAACGTCACACAGTTTTACAGTACCTCTTCCTGGGTAGCTTTTCAAGTTATTTAAGGAAGTGATACAGTGAAGCAGTGTTACTTCTAGCATACTATGTTACTGTTAGCATAGTTTAAGTTTTAAGTTTAAGTAGCCTGTTCATAAGAGTCTTCCTGAATTATGCTGCAGATACTGAAACCTTCCTAACCTGCAGAGTTGAAGAATTTATTTACCCTTAAAATGAAGTAGTTCTCAGTGTGCATAGTCCCACCAATACAGAGAAGGAAAATAATATGGAACATGTAGTGATATTAATAGAACTGTTTATGTATAGGAAAATTAAGCCCTTGATTCAAAAATAAAGAATATAAAAAGTACTGGTATGGTCCTTGGGGGGGGAAGGGTGAGGAGGGCAGGAGAGGCTGCAGAGGGGCAGGAACGATTACTGTAAATACAGTAATCAGATGACTGAACTGTATTTCTAACCCCTCAAAATTCAGCAAAATGCATTTATTACTGACCTCAGTTCTGAATATTAAGGAGAGTATGAACCATATTGTTAAAGGATGTTGCAGCAGTAATGATCACAGCACTGTATTGGGTTTGTATGATAGGGTTTTGGTGGTGGTGGGGCTACAGGAGTTGCTTCTGTGAGAAGCTGCTAGAAGCTTCCCCCATGTCCAATAGAGCCAATGCCAGCCAGCTGCAAGGTGGACCCGCTGCTGGCCAAGGCTGAGCCCATCAGCGATGGTGTTAGTGCCTCTGGGATAACATATGTAAGAAGGGGAGAAAAAAAAAATGAAGAGAAAACTGTAACCAGAGAGAGGAGTGAGAATATGTGAGAGAAACAACCCTGCAGCCCCCGGGTGAGTGAAGCAGGAGGGCAGGAGGTGCTCCAGGCCCGGAGCAGAGGTTCCCCCCAGCCCGTGGGCAGCCCATGGGGAGGCAGCTGTGCCCTGCGCCCAGGGAGGGGAACGGAGGAGCAGATCTCCACCTGCAGCCCGGGGAGGGCCCCACACTGGAGCAGGGGGTGCCCCAAGGAGGCTGTGGCTGTGGGAAGCCCACGCTGGAGCAGGCTCCTGGCAGCACCTGTGGCCCCGTGGGGAGAGGAGCCCACGCTGGAGCAGGTTTCTGGCAGGACTTGTGGCCCCGCGGGGGACCCACGCTGGAGCAGCCTGTGCCTGAAGGGCTGCACCTTGTGGAAGGGAGCCATACTGGGGCAGTTCTTGAAAAACTGCAGCCCAGGGGATGGGCCCACGTTGGAGAAGCTCATGGTGGACTGCCTCCCATGGAGCGACCCCACACTGAAGCAGGGGGCAAGAGTGAAGAGTCGTCCCCTTGAGGAGTTAGGAGCGGCAGAAATGTGTGATGAACTGACTGCAATCACCATTCCCCATCCCCTGTGCCACTGGGGGAGGGGAGGTAAAGAAAATAGGGAGTAAATTTAAGCCCAGGAAGAAGGGAGGGCTGGGGGGGTGGAGTTTTTATGATTTGCTTTTACTTCTATTATCCCACTCTGATTTGATTGGTAATAAATTAATTTTTCCCCAAGAGGAGTCTGGTTTGCCCATGACAGTTTTGGTGAATGATCTCCCCCTGTCCTTATCTCAACCCACAAGATTTTTGTTACGTATTTTCTCTCCCCTATCCAGCCGAGGGAGGAAGTGATAGAACAGTTTTGGTGGGACCCTGGCATCCAGTCAGGGTCAAGCCACCATAAGCACTCATGGAACTCAGCAAGAGAACGAACCGCTTACATTTGTTACAGATCAATTTGAATCATCTGCAGTTGTCTGTAAATTAGGGAAACTAAGTCAAAGGCTTATTTTGGTAAAACACTGTGAAATTGTTTTGCAAAGACTAAGTTTTTTGATGTTACTTGATTTTTCAGCATGAATGGTATGATGAGTACTACTGAAGAGCTGAAATTTGCCTTTGTACAAAACCCAAATGATTGGAAGACGTTTACAGACAGAATCTAGTCAAGGCCATAATTACAGGAATGCCTCCCCACAAAGAAGTACTAGCCAAACCCTGACATTTAGGATTCAATAGGATTTGTTTCAGGTATGCATAAATCTCAGAAATTCAAGTAGATTAAATCCCATTAAAATATTTTCTAAACTTAAAATGTAATTAAAGGAACTTTACGATAGATTTTGTAATTGAAATATTTTACTTTATTTTAAAGTTTTTATGATTTCATAAGGACCCTTAGATTAAATTAAAGGAAAACTAAGTAAATTCTCTTTTGGTTTATCAATTTAAATGATCTGTTCTGAACTGTTATTTCACCCAGGAAGAGTTCTAGAGACAATATGAAATTATTTTGGGCATGGAAATATGAAATTTCAGATGCTTTTCCAAGTTTATGCTTATATTGGAATTGTAAAAATTTAATAATTTAATTGGACTCAAGTATTGACAAGAGTTTTCGAGTTTAAAAACTCATGACAGCTCAACACTTCAAAGTTCTTAAAAGAGAAAATGATAGCTATCATATGTGAGTCCCCTTGAAGCTGGCCGCTGTTTTCACCACAATGAAAAGTTTAGGGCCACCTCCACAGAACATCACCATGTTGTTTGATATAAACTAGAGAAATAGTTTTTAAAAATTATTTTATCAATGACATTAAGTTCTTTACAGAAACAAGAAAAAAGTCTCTAATAAAATCTAGGGAAAAGGGCTACTACTGGTCCATTTTGGACACTGATAACAAAATACTGACCCCTGAGACTTTTTCCAGGACTTCAAAGCTATTACTTAAACTTAAAAGGGTCACCTGAGTAACAGAAATGGTTAACTACATCAAATATATACATAGAAAAAAATGTACAGCTAGGAACATATTTCTTAAGAATTTTACATTAGATTAGTTTTGCATCATTAATATAAGTGGATTTGAGAGCCTTTTTTCATTTGCAATTATACTTAAATAGTATCTAATTACATTCTAAATTCTGACAATTTTAGTTCATCCAGATCCTGGTTCTTGTTATATGAATACAAAGTCAGAATATGTGCCCTGTGTGGTATTTTCCCCAAAGTCTGGCCTAGAATAATATAAGTCTTGCTAAACCTGAAAAATTCATCTGCCCTTACAAGGAAATCAGCAATGAAAAGTAAATGAAGTAACCCTGGTATATTACTCATAATGAACCCAGTAAAATGGGAGGAGAAGAATGCTCCAGACAGAGTAACCAAATTCATGATCATTCACTGCAGTGCAATTACTATTAAAAGAAAAAAAAAAAACAAACCACAAAAGATCCCAATCAAAAGACCAAAATCAAAAATATCCAGCTATACCTTTAAATGTTTGCTTTTAATGTCATATGTGAATTTATAGCATGGGTTTAGATAGAAATTGTAAAATATTTTCAATTACTTAAACACTATTTAGGAATAGAAAACAAATATTTAAGAATAGAAAGAAAAACTTTTAAAATGTTAGTATACTCAAAACTATTTCTAGTTCAAGATGTAATGAAAGAGACAAAAACTTTCGATGAGTCAATTTCTTCGCTAATTGTCCAAATAGAAACCTACATTATCATCGTCTATAAAGACTTTATTGTACCTAACAATTTATTCTCTTAGAAGCCATGACTGTCAATTCTGCATATCAAGATATCTCACAGCAAAAAAACCCCACAGCTCTCACCTCATGAGGCAGTATGTATTCATCCAACATTCAAGAATTACATACTTACACAATTGATTTTTCCAGTCTGCTCCCCTGTGATCCAACTATTTCTCCCAGTGTACAAAACATCTGTCCCAAAAAATCCTGAAAAGCAGTAACATCAAGACTCAGAATTCATATTTCACATTGAAAAAAAAAAAAATTGGTTTCCAATTTATCAGGGCTGTTCACTATTGTAGAACACCTTCTGTAGAACACCTTCTGCTGAACACTGCATTTTAATAGTAACTATTCAATAATTAATCACAAACCAGACTCACCTATTTTACATAACACTGGGTTACATTTACAGAAGTAATTCTAATGCACTCACTGTTTACATATTGTTTTTCATCAACAAAAATGAAACTGAGAAGGAAAAAAACTTTAAAAGTATTAGAAACATGACTACTATTTTACCTTTTTTAACTGAAGCATTTTAATAAATTTCTCTTTACAAAGAGATTCTACACTGATTATATTAATTACTTTGAAGTTAATTATGTTGCAGAAATGCATGCCTGTGCAGAATCTGTATGAGAATCCTGGATTGACAATTATACACAAGCATCGCTTTAAATACAGACTTAATTTTTGTGTTTAATTATTTAACTATATCACCAAAAATCAGCTAATATTCATACTGTATCTCTCTGTAACATAAGCACTATAAAATAAAGAATGGATTTCCAAACTGTTATATGTATATTGAAAAAAAAAAAATTTATGCTGCAATCCAACTCCTTATCTTTCAAGTGAAAAGAGCTTGCTAGGTCTGTTCTTCCTAGCATCACTGGCAGTAATAAATAGATTGTGAGATTTGATCACAAACAGTAATGAGAATCAAGACACTAATTCCTATACAACAAACGGTTACTTTATGATAATGTGTATAGTAGTGAATATCGGTACAAGTAGTTCTGACTTCTCTCAGCTCAGGCCACTCATTCCCATCTCTAAGCTGTGTTAGTTATCGGTCATGTAGCAAATTGGATCTGAGAACTAATTCCACTGAAGAGGAAAATAACCCTGCAAAAATAACTTATTGAACTATGTCCTTTAACTGATCTGACAGTGCAACACTGTTTCCATAAAGATTAAGTCCTTTAAAATAGCTAAAATTCATCTGAAAAGACTCAGCTCATTGATTTTTAAAAACATCAGGCATGACAGTCTAAAATAACACCATTTTCTACACTGAAACCACGTATTCCACAATTTTCTTTTAGTTTCTTTTTTGGTGGAGTTTCTATGATTAATTCCTATTAGTTCCACAGTCTGCTATTAACAGTTGTTCATTACTCTTATTTTTTAGTTAAATTAGGAAGTTACCATGAACATGAAAGTCTAACTTCAGATAGACAGTTTTAGGAACATTATTACAGACAGCTACAATGGCAGCAGCACTGTCTGGTCTGGTTAGTTCATATAGCCATTATAAAACTTGCTTCATTTACCTCTCATTTTGCCAAAATTGAGTCACTGAAATTCATTCCCCAAACTATTAAGTAACACTGCCCAGTATTTCAAAGAAATGGGCCAACTATTTTTAGGAACAGGGAAGATCTTATTCTACACAAGGTGACTATGAGCAGTCTAGCAAATACTACTTGGCCTGACATTTTTCAGAAACACCAAGATCCCAGTGCATGGATATGAGCAAAGCTCTGATCACCTCCTACCTACTCACTGCCCAAACTCTTAAGAAATACAGGAAGCTGTCAGCAAAAGGAACAACCCAGACCAACCTCAAGCACTTAGGAAATAATGGAAATTAATTGATAAGGTTAAGAAACACATTTCTATCTACCGTCCTTCCTAGGGTTCTCAGAGCCATCATCTTCTTCATGTGCATAATATTATACGGAGTAGTTTGGATGTCTTCAGCACAGACACAAAGTCTACACCAGCTTCTACAGATTTCCTCTTAAAAGACAATGGAGGGAAATGTATTTCTGATATTGATGTTAATGTCTAAAGAATAAAATTTCCCTCCACAATTGGAGATTCCAGGAAATTGGCACTGTTTAAAAAAACAGGACCTAATGTGTCTGAGTATGCTTAGCTTGTACTAATTAGAATGTTAACAGGCACATATGTAATTTAAGATCTACTTGAACAGTCTTCAGACGAACACTGGTTTGTTATTGTTTTGTCTTTTTTTTTCCATGGGCTCAGCAAGACCCTCAAACTGTTGCAGTAATCAAATAATGAAATCTAGCCTATATATTTGCATATATATTTGTTTGCACTTCCACAGTGACTGATTTATCTAGTGTCTTTTTTCTTAAAACTTAATTATGAAGGTTTTGTACAAAGAAATATGGTTTGGGGAAAAAATAAAAGAATTCAGATAAACTAGTTACTACAGAAGTACAAATGATCTTGGGCAGAAACCCAGGATGAAGCTTTAAACTTTCTGAAGACAGTATAGGGAAGACTTTTATTTTCTGCATCCTCCTAGCTAGCATTGCAGTTATTCAGACCACCTCTTCTTGATGACAGAGATGGAAAAGAGTTTGCCTGGGGCTTTAGATCTTTACAGGCAGGATCTAACTGGAGATCAATGGTCAAAAGTCTTATCTTTTCACTGTGAAGCACACACAACATTCCTTCCATTATTCTCTTTTCATTTGCTCCAGGTTCCTAAAGGTTCTTTTACCAAAGCCTTCCTGTATTTATTTTTAAAAAAAAAATAAAAATCACTCAGAGGCCTCTGAATTCTACTGCTGCATCTCTAAATCCCTTCCACTTCAAGACAACATGAGCATAAAAGGTTTCTACTAATATTAATCAGGACACAATCAAAACATTATTATAACTTTTAGGACCCAGAGAAGTATCAACAAAATGCAGCATATCTCATATCCGAAGAGGTATACACGTGTGCTTAAATATGCCCTTTACAGGAGGAATGTCCCATTAAAATTATACTCATAAGCATTATATATGTTATTAACCATAGCACAAATGCTGTATTTGTGTCTATGCATTTGGTATTGCTTACAGTCAAATGAAAATAAACATATTTAGGAAAGCATAAGCATTTTAGCATAAGAAAGCAAAATAGCAAGGAAAAACTTACATGTTTTGATAGGTTGGGACTCTTTGAGTCAACATCGTAACTTAAAAAAAAAAAAAAAATAAAAGGAAAGTTATATCTGAGTTTCCAGATGACAGATCTGAGGACAATGTAAAGAAACAAAAAAATCAAACAATTCTTTCACCTATTTCAATGTATAAAATTTATGCACACACAGAAATGCGAATAAAAGTGTCACCAGTAAAGAAGGCAAATTGAATCATTACAAATTACAAGATTATGGAAAACTTTAGAAACATGTTTGTAAACAAAGGAATGACTATAGAAATCACTAACATGAGGTTATTTTTAAATAACAAAAAGTAATTGCATACTGTTGGGTGAAATTGAACAAAAAAACATAACTCTCAATTTGACATGAAGGCTAGCTACACAACTAAAACAGAATTGCTTCACTGGCAAAATCAGTAACAAATCATGAAATATAAACAGAAAGGGGTCTGAGACATTGGTGGCTGTACAGTTTAGGAAGGGGCTCATGCTAATTTATCAGAAAACCAGAAAACAGAGATATAATCACTGCTTTCTTTTTGTTGCAAAAAATATGAATCATATGAGGAGTTTCTGTCTTTCAAAAATAACACTGTGTCCAACAGTAGTACACAATTTTGCTGAGGAGTTTAAAAAAAAGAAGCTTTCTAAAGATGTTTCTTTCCTTGTCTAAATTGGAGTTTTAATCCATGAGTAGATATACAAGATTCTCATTTTTAAGTCCGAGTTCTACAATATTTCATTTCTCATCACCATTATTATAGGGCTCTAAAGTAAATTCACAGACTATGGCTATATGGTCACTTGCAGACAAACATTAAAATGAGTTATTCAGCTTTGAATTCCAGATAGATTTATGCCAAGTAATCCAGAAGAGCAGCAGAAAGCAGTCAGATCTTTCTGATAAGTACAGAGTATGTTTGATATTTACAGGTTTTTTGTAAATAAACAAACAGAAGTCCATTTCTCCAAGTACATGAAGAATCAAACAGAAGACTGCATTTTCCTTTCCAGGTTCAAGTCCTTTTCAGATAGTACTTATCCAGAAGTTCTTCAAAGACTTTCCTTTCTTTGCCTAGACTGAACCTAGTTTTCTCTTGGTTCATTTCTTTTGCTCTTCTCTTCTATTATACTGCCTCCTCCCTGTAACATACACGCATCCTATGAGGAGTAAAAGGCTACCAAATCAAGGCTCTTACACAGCCCCAACTGTGTCTTTCTTTCAGTAATTCTTTACCCACACTTGGAGAAGAATCCTTTGTTTCAAAGTTATTAGCTCTTACTTACTATTTTAAATAGCAAGCAACAGTTACACTCAGCAGATTTAATGACATTAAACCCAATTTGTAAAATGAAAAATGAAGTCTGCACCAGGCTTCCATGGTGAAGAAGAAATAATTTGTACCTAGCCATCTAGAAGCATCCCGTAATCTATCTTGGCAATGACTATTTCCTTTCACTCCATGAAATGATTGAAGTCCAGATGGAAACAGCTAGCTGCTATCCGTGTACTGAACACATTGGAACCTTTTTCCTCACTCATCCCTCCAGCACTTCTTGTTAACTTCAGAAGCATTCTGACATGCTATAAAAGACATTTACAGCTAAAGAAAAGTTAGACATGGGGGCTTTTTTTGTTTTCATGATACAGGAAATAGTGCCATTCAAAAGCATTTCAGTACACCCTGCTGGCAGCTTAAAACAGAATCAGCAAAATTACATGTAACTTTAACTTTGCTAACATACACCTATCAGGCATCATACTTTTTCTTCCACTGCTATGGGAAATATGATCACTAATGTGATCACTGCCCTATTTATTTCATGCCCTGCTTAATGTACAGATTGATTTGCATTCCATAAACAGAGGGGGGAAAAATTTTTTTTAAATGAAGACTGTCAGAGTCACTTCAAGACCAAAGCCTTGAAGATTTAAAAAATGGCTTTACCATGAACTTGCTAGGAGATTTTAGGCAAATTATGAAGTTTTTCTTCATCTGTTTTGCTGTCTACAAGACAGAAATGTAATAAATGCTCTTTCTATATCAAGGCAAACTTGCAACATAACTTTAAATTGGGAAGTAATAATACTGCAACTTACCACTACTGTACTCAACACCTGAGTAGGATTTGTCACAGTTCCATAAAGCATGTCAGGAGACCTCAATGTTTAGGATTAGAAAGTAGAGGAAGACAGACTACACTGTCCTGATATATTTATTCGGTAAGTAACTTAACAGATAATGCTCCTAAATCTTTCTCAACAACAAATAAACTAAAAGAAATACACATGAAGCCAGAAATATGAGGAACACAAAATAAGAATTGACAAAACTCAAGCTAAAGTACATCTTGTAAAGGAAGCAAAAAGAAATAAGGAATGGGTTCTTCAACTAAAAAGGACATGTAAAGAACAATTGTGGCCACTATACATACTAAGTGAATGGCTTTCCCTTAAATATCTATGAGGGTTATTCAAGTGCTTTCTCATAGAGCAAGGTTAGGAAGAATTGCTAGTAAAAAAGAGGTTGAGAATTAAAAGAACAAGACAAGCTTGATTATCACAAAGACTGAAATAGTAAGAATAATACAAAATATAACAGATGACATGCAAGCTGACCTGGTAACTGGACTCAATTCTATTTTCCAAAGAATAGAGTTAAAATCAAATCAATTTCAAGAGTGGAGTGAAATGAGTACTTCTGGAATAATGTTAAAAGCCTTCTACTTCTAAAACAACTGCTTTCATTTTAAAATCTTAAAGTTTCTTATAGTTAGATGCATACTGGCATTTATTTTAGTAAAAATTTTAGCTCTGTACTACTTGTACAATATTTTATTTCCGGACAGTATGTCACTACATGTTTTACTGGCTATGCTGCAAGAGTATTTTAATATTTTGACATCCTTAGCTTTCTAACTGTTTGCTAAAAGTAATGATTATGAGCATGATTGTATTTTGACTGGTTCTTAAAACTTGGTCATTATTATGTTACACTTTTATTTCTGAGGAAGCAATGCTAAATCAATCACGTTTATTAATGTATTCCACATCAACAGATATTAATCTCTTTTCAAGTTAATTTTATGCTGAACAAAACTTAATATGTTTACAGAGGCTACAATATTAGAGTCAAAGATTGTTAACTTACAAATCAAATCGTAGATTCTCTCTTTCTTCAAAGAAGTAGTCCATTATAAATTTTCTTACAAAATCTGGATTTAAAGTATTATCAATTACTTCTGTTCTTCCAAACTGTAAAAGAAAAGTGTAAGTTTAAGCCACATGATATAATAAAATATAATTAAGTAGACTGCCAACACCAGCAATATATGAGATATAAGAGACCCTGTAAAAATTTCTCTTAAACAGATACCATGAAAGAAAATGACTGTGTTCACATGACTAGATCAGTTATCTGTGGATAAAGGTAGACTGGCAGAACACCTCATATTTCAATACAAAGAATGGTGCACATCCTGTATTGTATGATCTAAACTTTATAAACATCAGCTTCCACATCCAATCAGAATCCACAAAAGTTGTAGAAGAAATTCAGTAACACAAAAATCCACCATTTCCTCAAAAAAACAAAACCAACAAGCAAATGCTTGCATATATTGCTTATTTCAGAGAGCTTTAAATGTTAGGGAATGTAGTAATTTCATTAGAATTGTGTAATTTTTGCATTATGCAGCTCCTATTTCACCTCAGTTCAGCTCCCTTTTCATCTTTGCTCTCCCTGAGCTTTCTGCAAAATGCCTTGCCTTTTCTTTCTTGGTGTTTACAGGAAAAGCCTCGGTTCTCGTCAAACTGAAAATATTTTCATTTAGAAAAAAACCCCAAACTTTTGATTGACTTCAGTTTGTATACATCCCAGATATAAATGACTGATCATATCAGTGTGATAATTTTGTTCTTGTTTTAACTGTTCAAGATACTCAGAAAACAAACCAAAAAAGAACGAGTTATTATTGAAATGAGTATTTCATTTTGTCCTACATATTGAGCGTATCAAGACACATCTGAATATAGCCTACTGAAAAGCTTTTTGACAGATCATTAAGGAGTCCTCAAAACTGCAATTTGGGACTAGAGACTTTAGAATGAGTCAAAGACTGCCAACCTCTTCATTGACAAGACTTAACTAAATCAATAAATACAGATAAAGAAAGAATAAACCTTCTTGTAACTGAAAGTTTTTGAGATGTATTTCTTAAAAATGTTTACACATCATGGATGTGAATCTAACCACTGTAAACTGTACAGAGCCCTCAGCCTCCAACAGGAGCATCCCTATCCCAGCCCCTGGCATACTTAACATATGTGGTATAAAAGGACAGAGCCTACTCCACTGTCTCTTCCTCTCAAAACTAAACAATTTCCTTGCATTGCTTGATTTTTATTAAAATAAAATGGTAAAGAACTCCAGCCACATTCTTTGTGTGCTTTAAAGAAACTCCATTACTGTCAGCAACTCTTTTTTCTCCTTTGAATGACTGTGCATGCATGCATGCATTCAAACTGCAGGGGACAGAGTCCCAGCACTGTTCACTCACACAGGTCATCTGGAGAAGTGGGCCTGTATCTAAGAGGATGAGTGCTTTGCAAAAAAGCAACTATACATCCGAAGGTTTCAGGTACAATAAAATGTTCAACAAAACTTAACACGTTTTTAAGACACAACTCTATAAAGTCTCAGGAAAAGGAAAAATCCTCAGAAGTGACACAGTGGTGATTTGTGTCTTTACAGAGTGGGCTAGAATCCTTTTAGGTACCTTCACTTTCACTATGCTGTGAGATGTTCAATTGGGACAGTTTTATTTCGAGGTCTCCATATCTAGCACTTCCTATAAAATACAAAGAATCAAAACTATCTTCCCAATGAATGACACCATCCCCATATAAAAAGGCAAAGAATTTTTAGCGTTTAGTGTCAATTAGCATAGTCCTTTGCCAAGATCTTACATCCTTTCTTAAAACCTAGGTGGAGTGATTTCCTGGTCTCATAGGAACCTTGATATCCCTTGCAAGAAGGCTTCTGAACATGTCCTAAGGCACAACTTGTTCAGAAAGTAAGTTTACTCATTAGCAATCACTGTATTTCTTCAGCTCTCCTAAGCCAAAGCAACAGCTATAAGGGAGTAAGCATTATACAGACATGGGCAGGAGAAATCTCCAGAAACTCTCCAGAATTATGAAGATACTGGATATTCAAAATCCCTGAGCCTCTTGGGAGGACTAGCAAGTCCTTGGGAGGACTAGAAAGAGAAAAGAACATGAACAAATAGTTTGATCCTTACTGTTTGTTTTGGATGGAAAAAGTCAGTCTCTTGAGAAATGATTTAAGGTATTCTCTGAAACACTGGGATAAAGTTGACAGAGTGCTGTAAAAAACACTCTCTTGAACCAACATCGTGACTACCATGGCCAAGGATTAATCAATGAGAAATGACAGCAGTGGTTAGAAAGTTGGCATTTCTATGGGAATAAATATGGCTGGAATACTTAACTGGGCTAACAGGCGTTTCTTTCCCCTCTGAACAGTAGTGTTCAAATTTTACCTACATTCAAAGTCTCCAATCAGTTTCCAGGTCAAATAAATCTCAATGTTTAGAAATTAAATCTTCCACTGTCAGCTGCATGCTTTGTAACATTCAACAATATGGGAGCCATGAAAAACTGAAAGCTGGATGGCTGATAAAATGAAATATGTAGCAATATCTAAGCATTTAGTACTGTTTGAAGGTATGCACAGAAAATGAGAAAGTAGTCTCTGACACAAGGCAGTAAACAGCCGTTCATCAGACCAGAGCTGAGAAATGAAAACAATGTGGTCATAAGGACCATTCATTTTGCAGTTCTCCACAGGAATACCTCTCATCTGCATATTTTTTTCCTCTCAAGTGTCCTGCTTCTTCCATTTGCACTCTTACAGCAAGCTGTCCAAATTCTCTCAAAAAATAGAATCAGCTGCATAAAGAGGAGATTTACCCTTAGTACTGAAACGTGATAAACACTGACCTATTCCAGAAGCAAACAAGTCTGGGCCTTCAAAAAGAAGATCCAAGGATTACTGCATTGTAACTGATAAAGCTACCAGAGACACAACAAGTAAAGACGACATTAAGTTCTGGTAGTCCTTCATGCTATGTCCAGCAGAATCAGACAGACATACACAAAGATATCCATGAAAATATCTCCCAGCCTATGCAGATTCTTGTCGCAAATTGTCCTATGAGACTCCTTAATCACCAGGCAGGAAAAGAAAGGTTACTGAAGTTCTTTAAATCCTCAGATTAGGACAAGCTTGAAGGAGAGTAGGAGGATCTTCAATCATGTAGGACCTACACTTCCATATACATGGAAGACACAGAACAAAGAACACAGGGACATGCAGCCTAACAAAGTTTACTTTCTGCTGCCAAAGTTATCATCTAAATGGAAAGGCGCAAACTCAAAATAACTAATCTCAGAGGACAACTTGTCAAAAGAGTTCATTTAGAGGCACTAATACCCATCCTGGTAAACCTCTGGCTTGACATCTTCATAAACAGATCATTTTCTGATCCTTCTTGAAACTGCAAAGGCAGTCAACACAACAGGAGGATATACTTGACTTCGGAAAAGCCATTCAGAGGAAAATAAAATTAATGGCTAAGGAGAACAGGCAAGAATCATAGAATACTTGAGGTTGGAAGCAACCTCAGGAGATGGTCCAGTTCCACCTTCCTGCCTATAAGCAGGATCAGTTACAGTAGATTGCCCGTCAGGTTTTGAGTATGTCCAAGGATAGAGACTCCACAACCTCTCTGGGCAACCTATGCCAGTATAAGATCACCTTCACAGTAAAAAGGTTTTTTTCTTATGTTTAAATAGAATTTTCTGTATTTCAATTTGTACCCACTGACTCATGTCCTTCCACTGGATAGAGCTGAGAATAGTCCATCTCTGCCTTCTTTACTGCCTCATATCAGGTGTTTATAAACATGGATAAAATGTAAGTCTTCTCCAGGCTGAACAATCCCAGATCTCTCAGCCTCTCCTCATATGAAAGATGCTCCAATCCCTTTAAAATCTTAGTGGCCCTTTGCCAGACCCACTCTAGTAGATCCGTTTTTTTCTCATACAGGGGAGCTCAGCACTGGACACAGCACTCTGACTATGGTCTCACTGGTGCTGAAGGCAAGGATCCCCCCCTTGACCTGTTGGCAACACTGTCCCTAATGCAGCACAGGACATTGGGCTTGCACACTCAAAAACCCTCACCATTTCACTCAGAGGGAAGATACTAAGGGACTGGGGGCGCTATGTCTACAAATGCATGAAAAAGCAAGATACAGACACATAGCCAGGTAAAAAAAAAGCACTGTTTCCCTTTGTTCCTACATACCATAAAATGATTGTGACTGAGGGGGATACAGACACTCACCTCAGACAAAAAACCCATCTTATTTATACAGTCTTGTGGACTCTCTCACAAAGTTCAACAAAGACAAATTCAAAGTCCTGTACCAGTACTGGAGACTGAGTGGTGGAGTATAAGCTGTGCAGAAAAGGTCCTGGTGCAGCCAAGACAGTTAACAACACATAGGGTAGTATTAGGGTCAGCACAACCTGCAGATCAAAGGCAACAATTATCCCCCTCTATTCAACACATGTGGGGCTCCACCTGGAAAACTGGGTACAGTTTGGGGCTCTAAATACAACTGAATCAACAGCCTGGAGGCAATTCAGTTAAATGGACCCTAAAAAACTTAATCAATCAGCAGTCTGGAGCACACAACTTGAAGAAAAGCTGATGGAACTCAATTTATTCAGCTTGTAGAAGAGGTTTAGGGAAGATCTATTTCCACTACCATCCTCCACTACCTAAACAGCATTATAGAAGACAGGGCCGGACAGAAAGCACAACAAAAGGACAAGATGCGATAGTCAAAAGTTGCAACAAGAGAAATTACGAAGGGATAAAGGGAAACACTCTTCCAGAATGAGTAAGCACTCTATTGACTTGCCCAGAGAGTTGTTCAGTCTCTGCCATTAGAGAATTTCAAACCTTAGCTGGGAAAGGCCCTGAGCAACCTTGCCTAACTTTGAAGATGGCTTTGCATGGATCTGGAGGATGAACTAGACATAGGAAAAGATTAGGATGCTGGATAGCACAAAGGTTCCTTTCACCTAAATTATTCCATGACTATGTCGCATTTCATATCTCAGGTTTTTAAGTTTTATCATTCCATTAGAAATAGAACGATGTATGAATTTGAATGAAAAGTTACTTCAAAAGGAAAAAAAAAAAGTTATAGAATGGCAGCTAAATGTCATTTTTAATTTTTTAAAACAGTAAAATATCATAAATTTTTAAGTACTTTTCATCCCTTCAAATCTGAATTTTTTTCCGTAAACAATAGTTCACTTTACACTATAACCATACTACACTTGGGAAATCTTTCAGACTTGATTTAAAATGTATGACAGAAGTGTATCAGTAAAAGAAGAGAAATATGCAATATGCTGATGATTAACTCCCACTGAGACCAGAAAAGGCCAAGAGAATTCCCGCTACACCACCACCTTTATCTCTCATTAGTTATACTGAAATTATTACAAAACTCAAGAGACTGAATTCAGTGGCACTGCTAAATTTTCTTTAAATTATTTTAAATTACTTTTTTTTAATTGAGGCTTCAGTTTTTTGGTCTGTTTACTTTTTTCCAAGGCCTACACAAATGATTCCTTCACATTAAACTAATATAACTATTTAACTGACAAATTACAATTAAAATTTATCTTACAGATGACATTAAAATGCTGGCCTCTAAAAATCACCAGTCCACACTTTTCAGCTAAACAAAGCATTACCTTTTAAAATCTGTTTTCCCATTTACCTATAGCCTTTTTTAAGCAGAACAGGTTATTTCTATAATCCAGTCATTTATGACTAATAAAATAGTTGCTAATTAATTAGTTCTCCACACAGCCTAGTTTCCCCACTCACAGCTGTGTAAAGCTAAAATATTAACACGGCCAACAAGCAAATACTCTCCTGAATGACATTTCTAAAGGTAACAGAATCAATTTAACTAGTTAAAGTAAAATAAATGTTCAACAAAGGAAATCAAGAACAGAGTCCCTTTTCTGGATTTCCTGAGATGGACAGTCTGTAACCTGATAATGCAAGTTCTCCTGGTAGAAGGGGATTTTTAAAATTTATTTAGTCATTTGAATTTTTATAACATCTCAATCTAGTGATCCAGCCTAAGGTGCTATGAGGTTAATGAAAAATCATAACCTTCATTTTAACATCAGAGTTATAAAAGACTAGCAAGTTGGGTAAATCCAAAATCAAAGACACAAAGCAATTATTGTAACTATGAGGATCTAACACAACCCTCTGCTAATCACCATCTATATGAATTAGTTCTTGTTCCAACTTTATGGTCACGACTGAACTTGAGAATAATATCTAGTAAGCTTCCTTTTCTTGTGTTTTTGTTTTTGTTTGTTTTAATTTGCAGTGTTTTAACACAATTGCAAAGAAGTGTTCCAATAATTAATCACTTCCATTCTGAAAAATAATCTCTTGTTTCTTGCCTGATTTTTATTTCACCTCCTTTTCCATCTTTTGGACCTTTCTATACCTTTGTTATACAGAAATATTTTCCATTATGAAATTTATGTTCTTAGCGTTAATATTTATAGCTGATTACAAGTATCCTTAATTCACTCTTTTATTGGGAATACAATTTGATCTTAAGCTTTTCAGTGTGGCTTATGTTATTTAATCTTTTAATAATTCATTACTTTCATCTCTAGTCTGTCATCTTTTAAACATCTTTCTTGAAATGTCAACAGTCAGAACCTAGTATTCTCTTACAATTCTAGGAAACTAAAAAACGGTTTAAAATATCACTAGGTTCTTGACTTTGATCTAAATGGCTTTTTAAAAGTTATAGGAAGCTCCAGGTAACACTCTCCATTGGAAGCTCACTGCACAAAATGGTGTATGAACACACAACAAAAGACATTCCGCAGAGTTTGTAATCTAGGTTCACTACGTATGAACAGAAACAATAAGAAACTTGAATTGTGGAGAAAGAAATCCAGTGCCAATAAAATGAGTCTGTTATAATAATGATTAATTTTCTCAAATAATCAGAATTATAGAGTCTACAAGGAAACAAACAGAAAATTCACAACTGCCAACTCTAGAAAAAGCATAGTCATAAAATGTTCTGCAGGGTGTTTGTCCCAAAGGAAAATACTAATTATCAGAAAACCCACAACGTTCCTCTAACATCCATAGAAGTACTCATATGAAATCAGTTGTGATGGTTTGACTGGCTAAATGCCAGGTATCCACCAAGTCGCTCTATCACTTCCCCCCCCTTTTCCCCTTGTTTTCTCAATAGGGTAAAGAGGGGAAAGAAGATAAACTAACCCTTGTGGGTGAAACAAAAGCAGTTTTAATATAAGCAAGGCAAAGCAAAAGTCCGCGCGCGGAAGCAAAAGCAAACAGATTTAGTCTCTACTTCCCATGGACAGGCGATGTCGGGCCTTCTCAGGACGCAGGGCTCCAATACGCGTAGTGGTTGCTTCGGAGGACCAAGGGTGACCCCACCCCCTTCCTCCTTTCTCCCAGCTTTATACTGAGCAAACGTCATATGGTATGGAATATCCCTTTGGTCGGTTTGGGTCAGCTGTCCTGGCTGTGTCCCCTCCCAAGATCTTGCCCACCCCGTCCCACTGGGGGAAATATCAGAAAGAGCCTTGGTGCTGTGTAAGCACTGCTCAGCAGTAGCCACAACACCAGGGTGCTATCAACACCCTGCCAGCTCCCGACATAAAACACAGCACCGTGAGGGCTGCTGTAGGGGAAAACCAATTCCAGTTCAGCCAGACCCAGTACATCAGTATACTGCATGTACACAAAGGTGATTTCTACATAATCGTTTTAAACTGATGGTCATACAATCATAAGTATAAGGGCCAGAAACAATTCCTCATTTTTCTGTGCTTTGGAGTTTTTCCACTAACTGTTTCCTTTGAAAGGAAACGTGACTTCCTTGAAAAGATGATATTCTTTTACTCCAGCTGTCTTAATTCCTTCAAAACAGTTGAATCTGCCAGAGAAAGCTTTCCAGTGAACTGAGTATCAAGCAACAGCAAAAGTTATTCTTTCTTCACAGATGGGAGAGTGTAAGCGTCTTCCATACTCTCCATCATTTCCTTCCTTGTACTGAAACTTTTTTAATTAATCTGCTGCAAAGTACATTTCTCTTTCTATCATGTCTCTCTGCTAAAGGATATATAAATTACTGTTGCAAAGAAACTTTATCGGTACTCTAAAAAATCCTAAATCTAAATCCCAATAAATGTCGATTATAAAACACCTAGCCTTTGCCGTTGTCCTTAATGCAGTCTTCAAAATCTACAAATAAGACTCAAAAGCATGTCTTATTATGGTTCAAACAGTAACCAAATTGGTAGATACTGCAGTGAAATACTTTACTAGACACATTATCCACTTTGAACAAAATCAGTCAGATTATCATCAAATCATTTACACAGAAAAACATATTTAAGATCAAGTCCAACTGTAAACCTAACACCATCATGTCCACCACTAAACCATGTCCCTAAGCACCACATTCACACATCTTTTAAATACCTCCAGGGACGGTGACTCAACCTCTTCCCTGGGCAGCCTGTTCCAATACTTGATAACCTTTTCAGTGAATAAATTTTTCCCAGTATCCAGTCAAAACCTCCCCTGGCACAATTTGAGGCCATTTCCTCTCGTCCTATCACTTGTTACTTAGGCGAAGAGACCAACAACCACCTCACTACAACCTCCTTTCAGGTAGGTGTAGAGAGTGATAAGGTCTCCTCTCAGCCTCCTTTTCTCCAGACTAACACCCCCAGTTCCCTCAGCCACTCCTCATAAAACTTGTGCTCCAGACCCTTCACCACACTGCCCTTCTTTGGACATGGTCCGGCACCTCAATGTCTTTCTTGTAGTGAGGGGCCCAAAACTAAACACAGTAATTGAGATGTGATCTCACCAGTCCTGAGTACAGGGGACAATCACTTCCCTGTCTCTGCTGGCCACGCTATTGCTGACACAAGTCAGGATGCCATTGGCCTTCTTGGCCACCTGGGCACACTGCTGGCTCATATCCAGCTGGCTGTCAACCAACACCCCCAGGTCCTTTCCCAACAGGCAGTTTTCCAGCCACTCTTCCCCAAGCCTGTAGCGTTGCATGGGGTTGTTGTGACCCAAGTGCAGGACCCAGCACTTGGCTTTGTTGAACCTCATACAACTGGCCTCAGCCCATCAATCCAGCCCGACCAGATTACTCTATAGAGCCTATCCACCCTCGAGCAGGTGAACACTCCCGCCCAACTTGGTGTCATCTGCAAACTTACTGAGGGTGCACTTGATCCCCTCCTCCAGATCATTGATAAAGATATTAAATGGAACTGGCCTTGATACTGAGTCCTGCACAACATCATTATCTAGTATCTTATGATAGAAGGAGAGAACAGACTCACCTCATGATGAGGACCAGTGAGAGAACAGACTTCCAGACAGGTATACAAATTCAATTTACATCCAATGCATTCTTACAGTAGATGTATCAGAGGCTCAGAGCCTCGCTCCACAGGCAGTTCCTTAACACTTACCACCGGTGCATACTGTTAGTAAAACTGCAGTTGGTTATTTTTTAAACTATCTATTATTTATTTAACATTCACCTTTGAAGTGTTCCCGCTTGTTTTCAGAATTAACACCCTCTTCAAAATTAAGAAATTCATATTCTCTCAATATATTACTTAAGGCTTCTGTAGATAAGTAAGTTATACTTAGTCATATTTCAAATGTGTCCTCACAAAGTAAGGGGAAGTAAATATTTTAAAACCAAAGTTCAGATTCTGATGATATATTTGTTGCCAGTTATATTAATTGAAATACCTGATGCTCACACTGTAAGTGAAAACAGGGAAACTGATTTGAAAAACAACACCCTATTTAATTGAGAATTAAAGATTCTGATTCTTTGCTGAGGATTTAGTGTGCAAGAATAACACTGGGTGAAAACACTGGAATCTGTATCACAGGCAAACAATAGTCAGTGCCCAGAAAATATCTACCCTTCATTAAATGAGGGGTTTGATTTAACTGTTGTATTGAATCCATCTAAATAGCTTAGCCGAAAGGGAAGAAAAGCACACTTCTAGAATAGAGTGCTAGGGAAATTATGGAGATTATGAAATTATATACTGTGTTTATGATCCCCAAGAATTTTCTGCAGTGTTCAAAAAAAAAAAAGTAATTAAGGCAAAAGAAGGAAGAGAACTATGCGTAAAAGGATATGGAACAGAAACAAGGTAAAATATGTTGCCATGACTGAACACCATTCTTTAATGTCTATACATATCATCTGGGGCTTATTATTTGTTTCAGTTTTGTTGTCTCCAAACAGGTCCAGGTGGCTTCCACCTTTACAAGCTAGTAAAATATTAAATAAATGTTTAAATGCCACAAAATCGACCCATGCACAGAATTTTATTGAAAAACACAGTATTAATGCACTGCAGGCAGAAAAAGCACAAAAAAGAAGATAGGAGATTCCCCATCTAATGTACAGAACAACTAATCTGCTACCTAACACATTATTTTATACTACTGGTAGAAATATAATACACCACAACATATAAAATGCAATTCTGACTCAGCCCCTCTATCATGCCACCCTCTGAATTTTGACTGTCATAACAGCTACTAGGAATGAGATTCTTCTCACTGAACTTTACATCTGACATACTCATAAGTGTAGGCTTTTGATCATCACTTGGATGATCATTTCTAAAGAATGATTCATCTGATCTAATTTAGACATCTAAATTAGGTCTGATGAACTGCCCTCAGGATGTTATCTTTCTCCATTAACTATAAATAGTTTAAACAGTCAACTGAGTTGTAAATACCTATAACTAGACCCTCTCCTGATAGACAAGATAGAACTAATTATGTCTCAAAAGAAAACAACATAAGACTTTCTAGCAACCACCCTGTCAAAAGTCTGTTTTAACCCCTGTAGTTCCGAAACTGGCATATGATAGCATAACCACATGCCAAAGTGTATCCCTAGCCAAGATACTCTTTTATCACTGTGAAGATACAATACAAGCAATAACAGTGCACACTGCCTTGTTCAGATGGTTTTGCTTTGGTCAAGGAGATAAAATGGCAGAAGACAATGGCTGGACTAGATGATCTTCAAGGTCTTTTCTAACCTAGATGATTCTGTGAAGACAATACAAAGCTATAAGGTGGTGACACACTTCAACCATTATAAACTTGGACCTGTTAAAATCAAGAGCAGATGGAATGTTTCCATCAACAATCTCCTCAATCACCTCAAAACGAGCACATGGAACATTTTCTAGGCAAGACAATGTTATAGTTCTACTATCAGGACAATGACATTAAAAATGGTTAATACCTATTTTAACAGTTACACCAGAGAGGTATGAAAATTCCACAAAAACTACATGGTAGTATATAGTACATTAGGCAACAATAAAAGCCTGCATTTCTGAAAAAATCCTCTTAACCCTAGACCAAAAAAGGAAATCAGTATTTTAGTGACTACCAAACTGCACCAAGCCACGTAGTCACCTGAATGCCTGAAGATTCCTCTGTTTTCAGAGTTAGCTATCCAGACATTTAGAACTTTGTGTATGTCCACTACTTCTGCCAATTCAATTCAGACTAGTGAATTTCCATCTAGGGTCTACAAACTGACAGTTCTTCAAACTCCGTCACTCTCTGCAACATCCCATCAGAGGAATGCAATCCATCAGGTACACTGACAACATGTCTAGTACACAGTTCAGAACAAAAGAGAGCAGCAATTTAACTAAAAACTACAGATGAAATAGGTACGATGTTCCATGTATTGTCCAGTTATATGAGCTTTTCTCCAGGCAGGAGACAAATTCAATTCTCTTATCCCGACAAGATTGAAACCCATATTCACCATGTTTCAGCAAAGCAAAAAATATGTATCTCCAGCCAACTGGCAAGGACACCAAATATAAGGAAAGAGGTCTGGTTTCTGTGCCCCTGGTCCCTCTGCTGGAATTTTTACACAGCAGTAATAATATAAAATACCAGTTCTGGAAACATCAGACCTCCTCTCTTTTACAGAGAAAAACAGTAAGATAGTTCAGTCCTCTCTAGCTCTGCTTAGAATGCATGGCCACACAGCAGACCACCTACAGTGAAGAATAGTTCCATCCACCCTCTCTATAAGACAGCTAAGTAGCGCATTTTATCGGTAGAAAGATGACCACCCTTCCCCTAACACTGTCAACTCTTTCAAAGAATAACATTAAGGGAGAAAAATCAGATGACTAAGCACAGGAAGACAGTTCCAGGCTATAAATGTTGATCCGCTGTAGATATCAAATTTAGAGGTACTTGATTTGGTTTCTTAAGAAATCTCTCTCCAGTGTTTACACCAATAGGTTAAGAATACATAATTCAACCTATACATAGTACCCTACCTCCCTTGTTGCCTGCCATGTACTCTATCAGCAGCACCTAAATTCTCCCAAACACTACACAGGAAAAGTAGATTTCTACCACAACTACTGGCTTGTATTTCTGACACTGATCATCACCACAGTTGAATTCTTCCACAGAACTCGTACTTTTTCAGTGTCTTCCTCTCTTGATATCCACGAACCTTGTCCAGACTGATAGCTGAATTTGATTTCATTTATCTCAGGACGACTGTAAAACAGGAAACTCATGTATTTTCTCTAATTTTGTTTTCCCTTTTGATGGAAATATGCAATACAGATATGGAAATTGAGATTACTGTGACTAGGTTTTAAGTGTTTACTGGTACACAAGACTCCCATTGTTTAGCATGACATTCAAGAGGCTATGACATGCCCTTTTCTGTTAGGGCAAGTGACCAGCCTTAAGTATACTCAGAAAGTTTATATATCTATGAATGTGCATCTTACCTCTCTCCATTCTTTGTTTCCAATGGCTTGTGTGTACAAAACACAGACTGTGAAAAGAAAAAAATATCTGGTCATTTTCAGACTTTAACATATTCTTAAATTAAGTGAACCAATTTTGTAGTCTGTTGTGTTATTCAAATTAGTAACTAGGACAATCAAATAGTAATGTGTTTTCCCTCAGTTTTCAGTATGTCTAACCAGATGGTCTAGTTGTTGCAGCAATGAGCTAATAAATAGGGTGGTTCTAAAATGGGAGACAACACTTATGCTTGACCTCCAGCAAATCACTTTACAATCCTTAGCAGTAAAATTGGATAAAAGCAAGACTTCATTAAATGTGGATGGTCTGGCTATCCTAGTTAATCTAATGCATAATTACCCTAAATTATGCTTCCTTCAAGAGATGAGAGAACTATAATAAAAACAAATGAGGACCCTACTGGAAAAAGACAGGGGAATTAAAAGCGGAAAAAGTAAAAAAAAAACCACAAAACTAACCTTCTCAGGTTTTCTTGCTTAATTCTGCTTCAAAATATTTATATGTATCTATATCTATCTTGCATATGCAACTTTTATTTTTAAACCAAAACCTAATTAAAAATGTAATCAATCAAGTTTGTCAACCTAAGTTGTTTTTGAAAGACCAAGCAGCATAATCCCACAGGAATCACTCTCTTTACAGATCTGTTTTTCCAGTACAGAACCCACTATACCTTAATCTGCAGCTTCCATCACAGGGACTGGTGACAGAGGTACAGTGATTATAATCAGGTCTTTTAAAAACTACTATTAGTACAAAACATTTGCATCAAAGGAGTATTATAAACTTTATTTTCTACAGTCTTGAACTAGATGCACCTAACAACCATAAAGCAATTTTTACCTGAAACTCCACTACAACTGTTTTCTAAACAATGGAAATACAGATATTTGAATACTTTTTGCCTGACAAATTCTTCTCCTGTGCTAATCATTAATTTTCAGCAGAAGGTTAAAAATAATAATGTTTTGTGTTGCAGCCTTGAATAATAAAGGTAGAAGCCTGGTTTTTCTCTCAAGTCAGAATCATCAAAGTACAAATGAAGTCAAGCTTCAAACAATATTTTCTTCTTACTTGAAAGGTATTTGCTCCACACAGGAAAAAAAGCCCATTAGGCAGTAGCAAATAAGAGGAATAACAGAAAAAAAGCAAGTTCAATATTTTAGCTCACATAGGAGTTAAAAGTTAATACAATTCAACCTTCTTTTTTTGAAGAAGAAGAAAAGCTTTTACAAAAAATATTTAAATAGTTCTCTGGAAATGTCTGTCTCCATTATTCTAAATAAAACCTTGGGCAATCGTACTCCTAGATTTGGTTCCTGCTTATAGTAGGACGAATCCAAACCAACAAGCCTATTTTTATCGCACACTCTGGAGTAGATTGCTGAACTATATTACATGAAAAATGAAGTTAAATGGGCAAATGTGAGAAAACAGAGAAATGGAAGCTATGAAATCAGCTACAGAAGTGTCTGAAGGTTACTGAACTTCTGACTAACCTTTGCATCTAGTAAGATCTGTGCCAAGGTAACCCTGGGAGAAGAAGGAAATGTTGTCAAAGGAAGTTTCCATAGATAAAACCAAGCAAAACAAATATTCTCTAAAAATACCCCTACTGATAGCAGTATCAGGTAGGCTCTCACAAACATTCCTTTAACTTCCCTCTCTGGAAAATCTTTTTAAAATTAATGTTACCAGTTCTGTAATAATGAATATTTTCCAATTTTCAGTAGCAGTTTCCAAGAATGCAAATGTCTTACTAATTTCAAAATCAGATATAATTGTGGATTTTGTCCATTTTGACAAGAGCTTATATCTGTTTTCAATTAGAAATTTCTCATACCTGTAACCCCAGTTGAGAATATAACTGAAATTCATTTAGAGGAAAAGCCACTCTACAGGTGATGTGCACTTTTGCTATTCAGATATTTGTATTGTCCAAATTTTTCTTAAACATAATCATTTTTCACTATTGATTTGCTGCTTTATTTTTGTACTACATCCTGCCCTGTGTATTAGTGTTAAGACAGTAAATCAAGTAACAGTTGTGCATTGCAGCTGTGGAACAAAAAAGAATATTAAAAAAGGAGAGATTTGATATTGAGAAGAAAGCAATAATAAAACTGTAAAATATCCACTACTATCAAATTTTCAGAAATAAACATTCTGGCACTACCTTATCTCTCTAGTTTATGAAGCCAAATAAAAGAATAGCTATGACAAAAAGACTAAAAAAGATTACCATAGAATAATTTTAGTCTCCTACCATGGTTGATGAAAAGGGAATCACACAATACAGAAGGGCTAAAAAACAGGTGTAAAGCTCCACCTTAAAACTAATTCAGTCTCTTACTCTATTCCTGCATTTTGGAAGGCAGCTCACACACGTCTGTCAGAATCCTTGTTTCCAAATTCAGTTTCTTCATAGGCAATTTACTATCTTTTTTTAATTTTAATCTTTGGAAGGCATATAGCAAGCATTGCCTATGATTCTCACCTTTTCATTGCTGAGGCATTAGTAGACTTCTATTCCTCTCCACTACCAGTGGCTCCCCAGTGCTCCTAAAGGTATAACCCAGGAGTGGGACCACCTCCCTAGTTTAAGAATCATTTCTATAAAACCTTAAATGAGGAAAAAAGAGCTAAGAATTTGCAGTACTACTAGCAATTTTCTGACATTTATCTAGGTTGCAGATGTGACAGGTACTTTAAATATGGTGAAGACACAGACTAATAATCTTCTCACACTATTTACCATATTATAAGTACAAGATGAAAGTTTAACAGTAACAAATACACGTGCATCTCAAACTGACATTTCAAAAAAAAGTCAGTCCTAATGAAAGCTATAGAAAAGACATATGATAAATACTTCGTAAAATTAGAATAATTTTAAAACTTCTTCCATCTTTCCTTTAAAGCTCACCCTAGAAATTTTCAGGAAACCGTCCATGATACTGATCTCCATCAGTGGTAAGATTCATTGTCCTTAAAGGCTCTCAGAAAGACAGTTTTATAAAGACCCTGATAACATACTAATTACAGTAATCCCTCAAAAACTTATTCAAAGTCATATCCAACTGGAGAAATACAGATAAATTTTATCTAAAGCACCTGAACTGCTCAAACCAGAAATCTAAGGCTGCATGAAGTAACCAATTTTTTTTGTTTTGAGTAGAAAATAGTTAATGGCATTGTCATGTGAGAGGGGAAGGAACAAAGTGGGATAAATAGGAAATTCTCATGTTTCAAAAGCCAACACATCATGCAATCACATCCTAAAAGAGCTGAACAACCAGTTCTCCTGTAATATGAAAAACTGGGGGAGCAATGAGGAAGTTCAGAGCAGTGCACTGATGAGTAATTACTCTTACAAGGAAGCTGACCGAGAAACCCTTTTGGAAGGCTTTGCCATATGAGCTCTTCCAATGGAAGATACATACATACATACCTACAGTCAGATATATTAACATTTAGCAGTTTTTAACTGGACACTGATACCACAGTGTCAAATTCAAGGTAAATGTAATGAAATCTTGCAATGAAGAAGAGGATGGATGTGGCAACAGTTATCACTCAGTTGTAGATTCAGTTCTCAAAATACTATAGTCTGCACCTTCTTATTTTCCCGGTTAGTTTGGGCGTCCCTTACCCTTACCCTTTCCCATTCAATGTGTATATGCTTATCTTTTAACCTGGCAATTACTGTTACATCCAAACTGCCCACCTAAATTCTCCCAAACATCTAGTCCCTTTCAAGGAAGTCTTACCCATGGTAAAGTCAGCCTTTTCACCATGCCACCTAAATCTTTCCATGATTCTGCACGCAGTTCTAGCAGGGGCTCCCCATTACTCTTCATTGTCCAGCTTCTATCTCTTCTAGGCAGAGCTTCCTGAAGGCCCCTTTGTCCCTACTGCCATGATATTCTTCTCATTGTTACTATCTTCCATGGAGGGATACTCCAGGGAATCTTTTACCTCTCCAGTCTTTCATATCAGACTTTCTGTTATCATACTCAGGAGTCACAAGAGGACATTCCATCCTGACCATGATGCTGCCACTACAGCTGCACAGTAGCTCAGTTTGACTAGCCAGTGCGTGGGAAGAGGATTATTCTGTCTGTCATTAGATGAAGAAACATGTCAAATTCATGAATCTACATCTCCTTTGCAGAGATGTTATCCCTGCCTCATCAGGGAAGTACTGCTTTAGCTCATTCTCTCCAAGAAAACTTTTTAAAAAGGGGTTTTCTCAAAACTATTCCTAGAAAATCTTCACACTGGAAGAACAGAATGGTCCAAATGCTACAGTAAATCAATATATATGACTTGCTCTGACTCCACCGAGGAGAAAGCACTGTCAGTAAGAGACTTCAGTATTGTTTAAAATACTTCACGAATAAGGGCTATCCAAGTCTGTCCTGTCTATATCTAATATCTCTACATTATTTCTGTAACTTGCCTCTAAAGAGGCAAAGTGCCAGCTTCCTCTTGGCATGAATATTCTAGATTGCAGGGAAGTGTTCAGAATTGGAATAAATACTAAGTAGCAATTACAGTATCAAAAAAAAAAGCTAAGCAAACCTCTGAAGAGAACTGAGAAATCACAAGTTCCTTTTTAATTTCAGGAGAAGGCTGTTTATGTTGACATGAGAATCAACTATATTCATGTCCCTGTGAAAAAGACCAAGAGATTAAAATCAGATTTTCACTATCAGTATGATCCCTAGATAACTGCATTGGAGTTTGAAAAGCATATTAGAATTGGCCTACTATAGAAAAGTCCAATGAGACCTCAACATACAGAGTGACTCTACATGTTTTTATCATGTCTGGGATCTAATGGTTGCAAATTCAGTGGGTCTAAAAGTGGATCTTGTGAAAGCTGCATGATCCTGGTTTTGACACTTTTAGCTAACAGGATAGAAGTACTGTATACAGACCAGCCTAAGAATAGTCTTTGTCCAAGTAAACACACTGAGGAAAGTTATCCTGCCATACTTCCAACTACAGAAAAGGTTAGCACTTTTTATACTCCATCCTTACCCTTTTCACTTTTACAGTAGGACTGTATCTTTGTGCTCAACTAAAAGACACTAGGAGCAAACTAAATTTGTTAACAAGAAAATCTGCAGAATATGAAAACTTTATGTATTATGTTTGGAGAGTACCCACAATCAAAGTTGCTTTGCCAAGTAATTTCTTGAGTGCAAATACGGTATGAACACCTACAGAGCCAACAGTTTCCCCCTTCTCTCTTTATTAAGTACAGAATTACTGTATTCCACATTTTTGTACTGCTAACCTGTGACACATAGGCCTGATTTAGCAGTGTAACTGGGTACTCACAACTTCAGACCAGATCTCTAAAGCACACGCAATTTGAGCGCTGTAAATAAGCTATTTACCAGAAACAAGAAAGCAGTATGCTTTGAAAAGACAGTTAAGGCTATTACACTTTAAAAATTTTTTCCATATAGTTTGAATCCAAAGGAAATACCACCAGTTTATTTCTCAGAAATATTTTGATAGATATTAAGAGTTCTTTAGGCTTTCCTGCCACTGCTTCCTTGAGTCCCTTCTCCAGCATGGATCACCCACCAGCCACGACTGCCTGGGCTTGCCCACCTGCCCCGGCTTGGGCTGCCCAGAGACCACAGACCCTTCAGAGGTGTACTGCCTTTTGCATGGGGTGCCTCCTTTCAAGAACGCATTTCTAGCACCATATGTTTTAGAAGCATGTTTCCAGCAGTATCTTTGGCAGCTGTGTCTCTAGCTCCTAGCTGCTGCTGCTTTTTTTCTAAAATACGTTTGGGCAGGAGGACTGTGTGCTCCCCTGGCTGGCTGAAGTTCTGGAAGGCATTGGTTACTCGCATCGCTTTCAGAGCAGACTGGAACCAGCTGTGACAGCCACAGGGTGGTTCATGGCCTCCTCCCACACAGGTCACACTGCAGTCCCCTGCCGCGCAAACCCAGCAATTTATGCCTAATACAGTTACGTATCTGATAAAAACCTGAAGTACTTGTCCGTAATAGTATTTGAGCTTAAAACTAGACACCTCATCACTTTTTTTGAAAGGCACCTTGATTCAATAATAAGATCTCTGAATTCAATTTATCAGTGGCAATAGGTCACTGACCACTCTTCAAAACTGTTTAACCTAGACAACTGGGGTTTTATTAGTCAACTAAAAACCAGTTAGTAATATGCAAGACACTCAGTTCTGCTTTTGCATGATCTCCCTACACCATGGTATTGTCTATGTCTCCTTTTTTTTTAAAGAAAAAACATTTTACAGGTTAGGAATGTCAGAGCTACTCCTAACTTCATACAGCTTTTCTGCAGGAAGTAGAAGCTTTTCCCATCAAAAATCTGTTGTGGAATCTCTCTCAAGAAACTTTTGGTTAAGAACAGTCAAACATACTCTCACAAAAGTACTCAAATGTTTCATACTGTCACATGACTCAGTGTTCAAGGTTATCCCATCAGGACATGGTTACATGTCCAGACACTTAGTAGAAGTATATGTGTGTCAGGTTATTTCCAATGTCAGTAAGCACAATACATGTACTCTAAGGAAGAAAAGCCCAGGCTTAAATAAGGAAAATTAACTTTTGAGAGTTGTAGGGGAGACAACATGACCCAATACACCATAATCTAAGGACTGGTCAATTAACACTACAGAAGTACTTTGATTAAACTCTATCAGAAAAAAATGAAATCTTTTGTGGTCTCAGTTCCTTGATAAAAGTTTTATAAAGCGTCGGATACAGGAAGATAGTAATGAATTTTAAATCAAGAGTCCCATCATATATAAATTCATAGGCATGGCATTTTTGGGGGGAGACAGTAATACATTAATAAAACTTATGGGGAAAGTGGGTGTCACTATCTTACATATCTGAAAACATTAATTCATGAAACATCATACTATTTTTGATCAGGAAAGGTCATGTTTCCCAGAGAAGAATTAACTTAATTTTATTTTTCAGCATATGACTAAGATTAGTGAACAATATGTACTAGCAGCAACAAGTGCTTCTAGTTTATTTAGAAGTCTGCTTACTAGCATTAAAAGAAATCTAGAATAACAGATACTTAAAAACCCCAAACCTTTCTGCAATCATTAATGTTAAGAAAATGTACACTGACAGATAAATAAGATACCATGTAGCTGAGGAAAGCAATACTGAATTAAAATTCCAGAATTCAGTAAATAAATTACACTTACAGAAACTGTAAGTGTAATTTATTTAAATGTAACTTAATTACTTTAAATAATTGTCTCAAAGACAATGTAAACCTAACAGACAGTGAAGAAAGTCACCCACCTAATTTTTAACCCAGTGTTTACACATTTGGAATATGTGATGATGAGAAACAGTAAAATGTTATATACTTACTTGGATCAGATTTAGAAAATGTATCTCTGTCCAAAAGATTTCTGAAAAAAAAAAATTAAAATAATCTTACTTATAAAAAACAGTGAAGGATACAAATCAGATACCAATGCATATGTTTTTAACAATGTTCATCAAGAGTCAGCTTAGTTTTCTTCCCTCCTACTACATAAGATTTACTCAAAGTCAGTTAGCACTAACACTTGAGTCGTCTTACTTTTCATTACATTATACATTTTGAAATTGAGCAAACTGTGGCTCACTTACTCCAATACCATGAAGTGAAAAGCAACATGACAGACACATTAAATATATGATGGACATCATGAACAGAAGAAATACCTTTAAATCACAAACATCTACCAGAGATTAACTTGCTAGCTGAATCAAAACACTTTAGACTTTACTTAAGAGAACAGCTGTGAGATCTCAAAGCCATCAGGTTCTGTAAGAATCTGTCATAGGTGAGTAAGGTAAAGAAAACTAAAGCATAGACAGGACCTACAGGAAAATTAGAAATTTTCTAAATATCTACAAAATACCTAAGAATAAGGAGTAAGAACTGATTTCTTTGTTATGTAATGCAGTCCCAGTATCGTAGCCACACTTCAGGCAACAGAACTGTACACAGATGAGGAGACTGAAATTAACAATTAATCTAGAGAATCAGGACTGATCTGAAACCCATTCTCAAAACAGTTACTAACATTTCATCATTCAAAAATAAAAATTTAAAATAAAATTTTGAAAAAAATCTTGACAAACAAAAAATGGTCTAAAATCAGGATGCTATTGAACAGGGATAAGAAAGAGCTATTAAACTTAGGCAGGCAGTTTAAATTAGGTATTAAACTGCATAATGCATATGCATAGTTGCATATACCTGGAAATACAGCAGTTATGTCAAAAATGTTCCTAGACATCACCGTGGACCACAAATTGAATGCAAGTCGGGAAACTTGTGCCTTTGGGAAAAAGGCATACCAGAATACATAAACAAAAATGCCACTTTAGCATAACTGTCTGGTCTTCATAACACTGGCAAACACTCAATTCAAGCAATCATGTTTCTTGCAATTTAAGACAGACATGGAGCCACTAGAGTCCAGCAGAAGCAAAAATAATCAGAAGTCTACAGAATATATCTATGAGGAAAACACTGCTGCAAATTGAAGACAATCTCCATGTAGACAGAGCAAGTAGGAACAGGTTTAACCCTAAATTGAATCTTTTGCACTGCAGGTGCAGATGTTGAATTTATTCCATTGTTTTACCTTCTTTCATTGTTAAAGGTGGTCAGACATCATGTGAAATCTCCACCACTGAAGGTCTTTAAGAACATGTTAGGTAGCTACAATGCCTAATAAGTTCTTTGATTCTACCCTGGAGCAAGAGAAAGTATTAAATAACCAGTTTACAACTCTTACAGCTTATAATTTTTAATAATTAGTACAGCCTCTTCAAAGGTCACCATTTATTACCCTCATTGAGATCTAAACAACATTATTTTTGTGTTACTGAACAGTGCTGAAGAGTGTATTAACATGTTGTTCACTACACATGTTCTAAGCGGTCCACTCAGACTTCAACAAGGAAAAGATATTGTATCCCCACTTTAGTTACTGCGAAGCGCACATTTCAGAACAAGCAATATAAGCAAAACACAGCTTTAAAAGAACATTGGATGCATGTGTTTCATTTACTTCAGCCAAAGCAGGCGCTAGGATTAAAACTAGTATTCTTGAATGAACCTGGAGTCTGCACATGCTACTTAGTTCGAACTTCTCTAATCCATTCAGAAGTGGGATGTTTATATATGCATTTAATTATACTTAGACAGACTGTATTCCATCTTAACCAAAAATGTGCAAATATAAATTGAAATATTAACCCAGGAAAATCAGCGATTCCAAGTCTGTGTTTGACAATGACCACTACAGTTTTAAAAGACAGTACAGTAAGCTTAGGAATATCAGAACTGCCAGTACAAAATTAAAATTGACTCCTATTTCTCTTTAATTCTACATACCTAGATATGCCATTAATTCATGGTAATTAGAATTGGCTTTATTATCCCAAAATGAATTGCTATAGAAACTTAGAATTAGGGATATACGAAAGAAATACTACATTAGGGTTTGGGATAGGCCTCCTGTGATCACCATTAGGATTCCAAGCAATTTTAAATCCTCTGTGTAAATATTATACCATGACGTTATAACTGGCATGTTAGTGTTTGGGAATGCAGACTAAGTTTAAACCATTTTAATGAATCTTATACTGAGCTTTAAGGGTTTTTTAATATTTCCTGCTTTTATTTTGTTCCTTTAAAAGTTTTCTCCCTCTGTTTTCCCATAAGAACATAAAGACTGGCCATACCAGGTACTGTAAAGCTCAGTCTATCCCAACACTCTTATTTCAGGAGTTGCAAAAAGTAGCCACCATGGGAACAGCATAAGAACAAGGTAAGAATTTGTAATACTTCCCAATAATGTTCCTGGTCACCAATCACTAGCTGCTCAGGGACTTCTTGAATTAAGAACATTTCTACATAGACAGTATCCCTGAAAGGATTGTAAAGGTGAGATACCGAAGTTTAACACTGTAATTCAGGTCAGTATGTGTCATTAATTCACAGTTTTGAACTAATACAGTTTGTAATATCCTTAATTCAACCCTTCACACATTTAATCATAAATAATGTCTTCAGCAAAGTTTGCAGACATGTCTGATTTTCCCCAATCACTAATAACCAACCAAAATAGCAACATAAGAACTTAACAAGCTGTTCGAGCAATGCAGCCAGTTTCAGAAGGAAGTTAAAGACTAGTGCCAACAGGGAAAAAAAAAGTCTGATATGTCTGCTAAATCACCTAACAGCTCAAGAGATTGCTCAATTTCATTTGTGCATTTTCATTTTAGGGGGGAAAACAATCAAAGTGCTCCTTTAAATATATGAAAACTTCATGGCATATAAGCATAGGACAATCTAAAATCAAAAGAAATTCTAAAAGCAAAAGAAGAGAGACGACTGGATGTATTTCTGGAACTTTATGTAGTCTTTATGCCCTTTATAGCCAGTGGCACTTTCTGCACATGCTGAGTGATACAGGGTGTATTTCTTTCCCTTTTTCCTGAGAAAAGCATTCTCTTTGGTACTACATTATTCTGACTCATGAAACAGTCCTAGGAAAGCTCATGAACTGAGAAACCAGAAATACCCGAAACTTCTGTTGCTTCCTCCTAACCAAAGTATCAGGAGAAACAGACTTCTATTTTGACTGAATATGGTGAGGAATCACTATCAGTTATGAGGAAAAAAGAAGAAAATTAAAAGGAGATATATGGTTTTACCTGCAGAAACACACACATCAAATACCTACAGTAAACAAGTCTAAGAACACTGGTGCGGACAGTATTATTCTACCATCACAGATCCTGAGGAATTTACTCTGTACTTGCCCATTCTGTAGTGGACCTTCCAAAACGGCTGCAATAGCACAGACAACAAGGAAAAAAAAAAAAATAGCAGCCATGGCAGTAACACCTACTTAGTCTAAACTGGAGAGCACAAGACAGATAATACAGAAAAATAAATCTTTATCCCAGCATTTCTAATGAGAGCAATTTCCCTAGGGGGGGGGAAAAAAAAAAAAAAAAGTAATCAGTAAATAAGAAAAGTTAAACAGATTTAGCTATGCCTTGCAGAATCACTTTGTTCACATAGTTTCATGAACTCCATAAATATTTGTCAAAATAAGCTTTTCTGCCCAGTGCCTTGCTTCAAAAATTGTTTCAGAATAAGATAGAATATTTCAGTTGGAAAGAATCTAACAGATGTCTAGTCCAACTGCCTGACCGCTTGAGGGCTGACTAAAAGTTAAAGCATTAAAGCATGTTGCTAAGGGCATTGTCGAAACACCTCTTAAACACTAACAGGTTTGTGGCATTGACCACCTCTCCAGGAAGCCTGTTCCAGTGTTTGACTACCCTCTCAGTAAAGAAACGTTTCTTAATGTCAAGTCTTTTGTATTACATTTAATGTAAAAACATATGTATAAATCAGATACTTCAAGATTCACTGATCAGATACTTCAAGATTCAAGATTTTAGTTAGAAGTGGTAGCTAAACAGAAATCATTACCGTCTATGTTGCTTTGTACAATCTCATGTACTCTATGCATTATACATATGTTGACAAAGACTGACCTATATCAAAAAGTAAATTTAATCACCTTCTTCACACATACTTTGCTTCAGATTTGACCTTATTTTAAAGATCTGAATATCTGAATATCTTAACTTCCTGCTCTGTACTTTTTGTGTTTTAAATTTAACCGTTTGTTAAACACAACTGCTATGCAGAAGTAAATCCAATTCCTCCTTCAGAAATGACAGAATTCTGGCACTAAAGAACAGACCACAGTAACTATAGAACTGAACAGTTTAAAATCTGTTTCGCTGTCCCAAACAACTGTGTTCACATAACTGGAAAAATACTTATTTATACATTGCTTTCAACAGCTCTGAAATCCTTAATGATAAAAGCCTGGTTTACTTTAGATGAATTCGTCAGAATCTCTCCAAGTGTAAAGGTTTTGTTTCTCTTCATCTTTAGATTACATTTAAGTGCACGCAAAGATTCCTGGGTTATGAAATAAAGCACTCAGCAGTTTGCAAACACAGAAGTTAGTTACCCATACAAAATTATTTTTAGAAAATATGCATTTTCTATATATTATATTCTCATATAAGCATACACTGCTTTTCTCACAGTACACTTGTATCACTCCATGGGAAGAGGAATTGTCCCTAGTTCTTTAAACAGTTAATTAAACAAATGCATTTCTGTTTCCCTTGCTTAATGCTGGGTTCATGTGCCTTTTTCAAGGAAGATCCTGGAAAAAAAACAAAAAACAAAAAACTATGCATCTCCTCACTTTTTGCTGTGCAGAATAGTATCCATTCTACTACTATTGTAACATAACTGTATTACTTCCCACTAGTCACTGTCCCTCAGCCTGAACTGATATTACTGGATTTACAACAGTGAGCCAACATATGATCCAAAGAGCCTACTTGGGTGAAGAGTCCACTTGAATTCATAGAATCATAGAATACCAGGTTGAAGAGACCTCAAGGATCATCTGGTCCAACCTTTCTTGGCAAAAGCACGGTCCAGTCAAGATAGCCCAGCACTCCGTCCATCTGAATCTTAAAAGTGTCCAGTGTTGAGGAATCTACCTGGGGAGATTATTCCAGTGGCTGATTATTCTCATTGTGAAAAATTTTCCTCTTATGTCCAATTGGAATGAGCCCAGGAGTAACTTGTACCCATTACCCTTGGTCTTTTTCATGTGACTCCTTGTAAAAAGGGAGTCCCCATCTGCTTTGTAGCCACCCTTTAAATACTAGAACATGGAACAAGATAAGGTCTCCCCTAAGCATTCTCTCCTCTAGGCTGAACAAACCAATTCTCACAACCTTTCCTCATAAGGCAGGCTTCCCAGTCACTTGATCATATTTGTGGCCCTTCTCTGGACCCTCTCCAGCCTGTCTACATCTTTTTTTGTATAGCAGGGACCAAAACTGAACATGGGATTCCAGTTGTGGCCTGACAAGTACTGAGTAGAGTGGGATAATGACTTCTTTATCTCTGCTTGTGATGCCCTTGTTGACGCAACCCAGTATCTTGCTGGCTTTCTTTGCCATTGCAGCACACTATTCACTCACCTTCAGCTTGTCATCCACAAGGATCCCCAGGTCCCTTTCCACAGAGCCGCTCCCCAGCCAGGTAGATCCCAGTCTGTGCTGCACTCCCAGATTATGTTCTCCCAGGTGCAAGACATTACACTTGTCCTTACTGAACTCCATAAGGTTCTTGTTAGCCCACTCTTCCAGCCTATCCAGGTCTTCCTGCAGGGTGGCTCTCCCCTCCAAAGTGTCCACTTCCCCACTCAGTTTGGTATCATCAGCAAACTTTATCAGGGTATGCTTGATCCCATCATCCAGATCACTTATGGAGACATTAAACAGTGTTGGGCCCAATATCGACCCTTAGGAGACCCCACTTGTGCCACTGGGGGTTGCCAGTTTGAAAATGAGACCTCTTGCATAGTAATTTCACAAAAAACTTTTCAGTTGTAGTGCTAAGCTTAACTAGTCATCTTTCCCTGGCTATTTACTTTCTCATTCTGTATGGTCAGAATACAATAAAAAACAAGACATTAGCCTCCAGATCACTAGATTCAAAATGCCTTGGCCCTAAAATCAGATTAGACAATTTCTCAGAATTTTATCTTCTTGTATAAATAACTGGTTCTCTTTGGAAAAGCTCACAGGTGAGAAAATGGTGGTTCTCCTAAGAGGCAATTAGGATAACCTCTTTGCTTCTGTTCAGATTATCTCCACTCTTTGGAGCACTAGAAGGACTGGGAAGAAAGCAAACATATATCTGATATGCAAGCTTAAGAAAACATCCACAATACCTCTTCATAACTTTTGCAAAGTAATTGACTCTTCTTGTTCACAACAAGATGAAGAAATAATTTTCAGCCTCCCAGTAACTTTCACTGTCTATTTAAACATATATTGGTTCAGAAGCCATTCTCTTAAGGGAGAAAGAAAGGGAGAAGCAATGAGAAGGGTTAGACCAGCAGTGCTTCCATGAGTTTTATGACAACCCATAGAAAGTTTTCTCTGGCTATGTATGCAAACAGTTTTAGGATAAAACCTCTATTAAAACTTCTGACTACTCCTGAGGGTTAAAAAAACCCAAAGGAATTGTCAAGTTTTACTTAAACATAGCAGTAATTTTGCAGGAATTCTGTGGAAACAGACAGGAAGCACTGGATTATGAAAAGATACTCCTGCAGATGAAGCAGACCTGAATACAATCTTGGACTGTTCCAGTTTAAATTTAAAAATTCCATTTATGAGTATCACAAACTGGTTGAACTCTGCTTCAGTACCAACCCAATTAGTATTTGAAACCAACAGAATGAACCATCTACATTTATGTTTCTAAGGCTGGGCAGGTAAACAGTCTCTGGCTCTGAGCTACTAGTGACGTATCCTTGGGGTTGGCACTAAGGACTGATGGTGGTCGAAAGACCTATTCAATATAGTGTGAATTCACCAGTCCTTTCCAGGTACTTTCACCCAGTCCATCCAAATCCATGGATATGCTGTCCTATTTTAGACCTAATTTCTTTAGGAACGTATAGTTAATACATTGTTTCATTAATGTATAAGAATAAAAGGTACAGTTGGTTCTACACAGTTTTTCTGAAACAACTCTTTAAAAGGTATATATAGAAGAAGTTATTTAGAAAGCAAATCAGTGGAATACTCCTCATCCTTTCTCAAGCATTGCAGGAATGGTGGTGGGTGAGGCACTGTGAAAGAAAATGAGGAAAATAATACTACTACAGAAAGTCTTCACAATAATACATTCAAAATTGTTAGGCACTTCCTAGCACCTAGCCCTTTTCCTGCTGTCACTTTCCTTTATACCACCTAAGGTACAGGCCTAAGATTGTTGGCTTTAGCTGTGGGAGGGTGTTAGAGTGAGCCATCCATCAGTGTCCCACATCCTGTCTGGGGCAAAGCATGAAGTTTACAGTGGTGGCAGAGGTGGAGCAGCTGGTCTCAGAAGGAGTGTGATGTTGATGGCTTATTCCTCCCCACTCTGAGGACCCCCACCTGGGCTATTTTTCCAACATGCTGTTACATCTCGCTCTTGCTTCAGTGGCCTGCAACTCCATTTTACATCCACATTTACTGTATATAGCGTGTATCACAACTACTGGGGACTTGCTCTTTCAGCTCTTTTGGTTTTGACCAGCTCCCAGCCTGTACGTCTTTACCAACCACTGGTGACCTCCTTACAGCACTGAGGTCCCCAGTGGCATCTTGAGCCCCTTCCTTTCAGCATCTGTTCCTGCATCCTGTGTCTCCACATGTAAGGCCTCTGCTATCACACTGCATCAATGCTCTATCCTGTTCTTTGAAGATCACAAATACATCATTATACACAGAATAACTACTTGCTACTCCTGTGTGTAGAAAGTTATACCAAAAAATTACACAAAGAGAAGCCAAAGTGAAACTAACTAAGCAGTAGCTAGCCAGTCACTGGAAAATAAAACCTGTTTGGGTTTGCAGCTGAGCAAACCCAAAGTTCCATGTAGGCAAAGACAAGTTTAGACAAAACCTGACAAGTCCTGAGACTTGCACCGTTAGTGTGAAACATGGGTCCTGTCCCTAGCAATCACAAGACTGAATTTACAGGGCAACAGATCTGCTTTAAATTCTAGAAGTCACATGGCTGCATGCTTAAAGTTTAAACAGTATAGACACACAGATGAAAACCAAACCATGTATGTTATCAGGAATGCACACAATTAATGCATTAATGATTAATATTTGAAAATAACCAGGAGATAAATACATGGCTGGAGACAAGTGATCTTGCCAGAAATCAATGCCTAGGACAATCAAAGATACAACACACTTTTGGGTACTGCAACCAGCATGAAGTGGCTGGTTAAGACTTTCAAACTGCCAAACAGAAGGAAAGGCAAAAATTCTGAAGTAGTACGTTTTGTTCCTCTGTGCAAGAAACTTGAAATTAAATTCCCTTCATTACTGAGAATAGGAGTTGCTTAATTCCATTTAGCCCATTCATTAATATTAGATTGCTGTACAAATTGTGAAGCGGCACAGAACTGATCCAAACCAGGCATGGGCAACCAATTGTATTTCTGTTGAATTAACCATGATAAGGAGTTTATGCGGCCTTTATGCACATTATGCCTGGTGTGGGAATACAGCCAGTGTAGACCCTATCCAGCATAAACCCAGGACGATAAGGACTGCCTGACTGAGCATAAAGCCGAGCAGAGCAATACTATCATAACAAACTTTCTGAATTAGCAAAGTGACCCTGTACTGTGTCAATATTTTACAACACTTTTACCATCTTTCAGATAACCATATCACCTTTGATACACTACTAGAAGTCATAAAGTGATCAAACTACAGCTTCACTTTCCTATAGATATTAAAAAGTTATTCTCAAGAAGATAATTCTGATTGATAACTATTCATTCAGTAAGTAAATAAACATTAACATGAGACATAGTGAAACTCTTGGCCTTTCTTGTAAGATACGAGTTTCATAAAGGCTGTGGCTCAATCACGAGAATGCCAGAAAAAATCCAGGCTGGTGCACACAGTAACCATGAGGAGCATAAATCACCATAGCTCACAAGAAGAAATTAAAAACTTGAGAGCTCATTGAACTACATTGAATTTTGTATGTTCACACACAGCACAAACTTCAAGATATGTGATAATCATCTCTACTTGTGCTCTCAGCATTAAATACACTAATTCAGTCAACAACATAGTAACTGCACTGATAATAGGGAAGACAGGAACAGAATATAAAGTTTTCTGAAGATTTAACTAGATTGGAATCAGTGAAGAACATGATCAGAAAGGGAGATACAGGACAACAGACACATGGTCTGAAGCTTACCTCGAGCTCACATGGGGCCACAAGTTTACACACACAGCTGGTAAGTGAAGATTTAAGTCTAGGCACAGACTCATAATCAGTATGCAGCGCAAATACCCCTTCAGAAGAAGTTGAACCTTTGAGCTGGAAAACACTAGTGAATTAAAAGATAAAGAGCAACTGACTGGAGGGCCAAGGTCCCAATTCTTCACCACATGACAATTGTGAAAATTGTGCCAGACCACCACAAAGAAAGATCACATAGCAGGTGACAGTGAAATTTTCATCAGAACATGTATGCCCTTTGGGGCATGTGATGAAGGGAGATACAGGGTACAGAGGGACATGGCTTCTAGAACAATTGATAGCGGACTAGCACCAACACCAGAGGATTCTCTAGGATGACACTTTTAAGTTGTCCTGCCACATTAGATCTGTCTCTTGAGCCAAATAATAGAGATTCCTGATTAAAAAAAAATCGTGGAGGTTTACAAGAGTCAGAAAAGAACTGTGAATCATTTGGTAGACACTGAGTAGTAATAACTAGAAAGAATTCATTCCTTGCTTTTCTAGCATTTGTAAAACTACAGCCAATGCTGGCATTCAGTAAGCCATGGGAATCATAGGAAAAGGTTTTAGTCCTAAAGAAACCCCAGAAAGAACATCACATGATATCCAAAACATTTCCGGATTTTATATTTTCATAGACAATTTCTCATTCTATGAGACTCATTTCTCCTAAAGGCTACCTGATATGCCCCTGAAGCTAAAACAGGCTGGCTTGTAGAATAAGAAGTAGTGCAATGCCATCTGCAGAGTACTGGAACCTGGTTAATTTGATAACACTGACCGTATGGGCATGTGGGCATGCAGGGCAAATTAACTTGGGAAGTGCTGACGGATAAACCATACAGAGTAAGAAGCTAAGTGAACAGAAGCTGTATCCTTACTGATTAAGAAGAAAGGGAAAAAAAGAAACAACAAAATATTGTCTACAATCAGAAATTTATTTTGTAGCACAAACAGATTGCACTGCTTCACTGACCACCAAGTTACATCACCTGTACAAATTGTAAGAAGTTTCCATATTTCCTATAATGAAAACAAGAAAAAAAAAGAAAAAAATCTAGAAAGAGAATAGTTATCATCTGATAACTGTTGATGTAGACTAGCGACCAAATTGGTTCTATAACTCTTCAGGCATCAAGGGAAAACTAATCTCATGGCCCAAACTATTTTAAAAGCATTGCTCCAGTTATTAAGAAATACAAGACTGCCAATTATTACAGATTTTTTAGCATTCTCTGAACTTTGCAGTTTGTTCTTGCTGTATTTCACAATTTCATTTAACACTACTTTTTGAGAGCTTTAGCCAATGAATCTGTTTACAGATGAATCATAAACATGTGTTAATCATTAATCTCTGCCCCAGTGACATTCATTTTACACTCAGTTTTGAAGCATGATTTTGTAATCAAAAGCTGTCATTCCAGCACATAAAGAAGAAAGGAATCACCATGGAAATCCCCATCCTTCTGCACTTGACACTGAGACTTATCAGGATGGGAGGCCATTTTTTTAAACAAGAAAAAAACAAAAAGCAGTTTTAACAAAACAGACATGGCTACTGAAGATACCTACAGAGAAATTAACATTGTAAACTATATACTGAAATTATTTAGAAGTAAGGTAACTAAGGTCAGAACAGACTGACTGTGTTATATACCTACATTTCTTCAGGACTACCTGACAGATTCTCAAATCATTATAAAACTAAGGTTTGAAGAAAACACTGCAGGTATAGTCAATACCTGGAAGGAAAGAAACTCCCATTTTAAGTCAAATGGATCAAATCCAGCATAAATGTTCTGACATCTGCAATGTGACAGGTTATTTGAAGAACCCAAAAGTAATACTAAAGGTCCTGAATTGCTTTTACACATAGCAGCATGCCCTTCATGGGATCAGGGCTGTCTGTAGTTGTTCCCAGTGAACTTTGCAGAGACAGGCAGTAAGTACATCAGGGTGTTCATGTATCAGCCTAGTGACTGCTTCAGTATTGCAAATTCGCTCTTACTCTATTTCTCATCGTCTCAGCCTTCGTTTGAAATGCACCTTTGGTAAAACATCAAATCACATTTTATTTACTAAGGAAAGAGAGGGAGTGGTCTGACAATTTAAGTTTAAAGCATTACCGTTCTGTCCTCGGAGAAGTAGTGTTAGCAGCAACTCCCGACCAGCTCACATTAGAAAATGGAGCAACGGACTGTAGCACAAACTTTGTCTCATTTCCTATCAGGAAACAACACTAACAGTTCAAATTATCCACAAGAAGCTGCCAACTCTGCTGGTGAAAGGAACTGCTGCTCTCCAACTCCTAGGGAATACTTCAGGAAGCCGCGAAACGTGAATGAAGATATGAATATAAAAGCCCACAAATAAAAATATTTTTCAACCTCTAACGCGAAATTCTCTGTGCTCAAAGGGAGCTGCAGGATTTTTGAAATACTGATGAACAAACCATGGCCAAATAAACGTCCAGGAACACACGCTAGGTTTTGCGTTACGGATTGCCATTTTTTTAATTTATCGGCAGCAGCGTTACGATAAAAGGTGACGAGGTAACACGCCCGGTTTCGTAACAGTTTTGTAAGAGAGCCCTAAACAACCCCCGAAGGGCTCATTCCGGACGTGCGCCCTCCCCGTCCCCCCTCGCGGCGCTCGGGACAGCTCCCGAAGTTAAAGGCTGCCGGAGGAAACGCCCTGCGCGCAGCGAGTGCCGCTTCCCGCGGGCGGCTGCCCCGTGCCC